>NC_092748.1:120219285-120376785 GCF_047496795.1 Chiloscyllium punctatum | reverse complement strand
TCAACCTGGGAAGGAGTTCAACTGTCTCCAAGAATTAGTAATGCACACCTCCATAATCTGTCTACAAATTTCACCCTCAATTTCCTTTGTTTGTTGACTTATCCTATATTTTTAATGTGTTGTTATGGGTGATGTTGCAGGACCTGTATTCATTGCCCATCCCTATCACTCACACGACTTTTAGAGCCAACCATGACGAACATGAAGAAACATGAATTTCTTTAGCACCTCCCAGAACCTCAGCACATTTTGGAGCACTTGACAGCCAATAAGATATTTGTGAAGTGCACTCATTGTTGTAATTATAGAGTTCTTACACCAGAACGAGGCCATTTGTCAGCCACGTTCCCCCACTCGATCCCTGCTTGCTTACCACCCTCAAACTCCAACACAATTTTCTGGTCAGGCCACATTTGGAGTATTGTGCTCAGTTTTGGGTCCCATTACTTAGGAAGGATGTACTGGCCTGGGAGCATGTTCAGAGGAGGTTCACGAGAACTGTCTCCAGAACGAAGAGCTTAACACATGAGGAACGTTTGAGAACTATGGGTCGAAGTTTGGAAGGATGAGGGGGGATCTAATTGAAACATACAGAATACTGATGGTTTGGAGATGCTGGTGTCGGACTGGGGTGGACAAAGTTAAAAATCACCCAACACCAGGTTCTAGTCCAACAGGTTTGTTTGGAACCACTAGCTTTCGGAGTGACGCTCCTTCATCAGGTGGTTGACAACAGCAGCGCTCTGAAAGCTACTGAATAGCCTGGACAGAGTGGATGTTTCCATCGGAAGGAGAGACCAGGACCTGAGGGCACAGCCTTAGACTAAAGGGAAGACCTTTCAGAACAGAGATAAGGAGAAACTTCTTCAGTCAGAGAGTGGGGAATCTATAGAATTCACTACCACCGAAGGCTGTAGAGGGCAGGTCATTGAGTATATTTAAGACTGAGATAGACAGGCTCTTGAGTATCAATGAGATACTCGGGGAGAAAATGGGAGAATGATGGTGAGAAACTTATCATGCATGATTAATTAGCAGAGCAGACTCAATGGGCCAAATGGCCTAATTTCTGCTGCCATCTCCTATGGTCTTATGGTCTCTGAAACCCCTCGTTATCTCTCTGCCCATCTGCACTTTCCTCATGGGCACTGAGTTTCAGGACAATGTCACTTACTGTGGGAAAAGAAGTTCTTCCTGACACCTGTCCCATCTACACCTGAACCAGATTGGAAATGAAAACAGAAAGCGCTGAAGAAACTCAGCAAGTCTGGCAGCATCTGTGAAGAGAAATCAGGGCTAACGTTTCGGATCCTTCCTCAGAACCGGACTGGGGCTGGTATTCCTGTAAACCACATAACTAGGGAGTCAGAGCGGGTTTTAAACTAAATTGCAGAGGCAAGAACCCAAATTTGGGAAGTTGTGATGAATCAAAGAATATTGAAAAAGTGTCTAGGGTGGCAATTAATGTGGGAAATGATATATAGGCGATCACAGGGAGGGACAGATTAAGAACAATCACCAGGTCAGACTAATGGTTACAAAAATAATAAAAGCAGAAAATTTAAGGCACCACATCTGAATGCTCAAAACATTCGGAACAAAACAGGTGAACTATTGTACAAATTGAGATAAATGAGTATGATCAAGTGGCCATAACTGAGATGTGGATGCTCGATAATCTATATTAGGACCTGAACATTCAAGGGTATGTGACATTTCAGAAGGTGAGCAAAAGGTGAAGGAGTGACTCCCTTAATTAAAGCACAATAAGGAGGGATGGCCTTAATTCAGGGAAACGGGATATAGAGGCAGTCTGGCAATGATAAAGGCAAGAGGTCAGTTGTGGGTGTTGTGTACAGGCAGCCTAACATTAACCACTTTGTGGGAAAGAGTATCATGGAAGAAATAATTGGAGCTTATCAAAAGGGTGCAGCAATTATTACGGGGGATTCTAACCTACAGGTAACCTGGAAAAATCAGATGGGAAATGGAATCCTAATGAGAAATTCATTGAATATTTTCAGGACAATTCTGAGACCATCATGTTTTGGCACAGGGAAGGTTACATTAGACCCGACTTTGATAAATGAGATAGAATTAAATACTGACTGTCATGAGAGTGCCCCTGGGTAGCAGAGACTGGAATATGGTAGAATTTAACATCCAGTTTAAGGGAGCGATGTTTGGTTCTAAAACCGCTGTATTGAATTTAAACAAAGGCAGTAAAAAAAACTGGAGAAAGTGAACTGCTAATTTAGATTAAGGACTGAGTCAAGAGAGATGGAGTAACAAACATTTCAGACACAATCCAGAAAGCACAGAGCAGATACATTCCAATAAATAAGACACACTCTGAGGGTCAGACCTGCTATCTGTGGTTAAATAAAAAAGTCAAAGGTTGTACCAAACTCAAAGAAAAGACTCATAATTGTACAAAGACAAGAGGTAGGTCAGAAGATTGGACAGAATATAAAAGAAAGACTCACTAAAAGATTAATAAAGAAGGAAATAACGTGGAAGTGAGAAAATTAGCCAAATATATAAAAACAGATTGGATAAATTCCTTCAGATAGTTAAAAAAAAAGCAGAATATAAACAAAATGTTGACCCATTGAAATTGAGTCTGGGGAATTAGTAATTGAGGGGAAGGAAACAGCAGACAAATTGGCCCAATCCTTTGTGTTGGTCTTCATTAAAGAACGTATGAGCAACATCCTGGAAATAAATATAAATCAGGGATTGAAACGGAGGGAACAATTGAAAGGTAAAAATACTGAGTGAATTTCTGAACTGTGAGTTGACAAGTTCCTGTGTCCGAATGGATTTCATCCTAAGATCTTAAGAGAGGCACTGGTGAGCTAATCAGGACATTGGGAAGATAACGGCCTGGTTGTATTATTGGTGAACTGTTAATCCAAAGACAGAGGTCGTGTTTTGGTATCCTGTGTTTGATTCCTGCCACAGCGGATGGTGGAATATGAATTCAATTAAATGATCTGAAATTAAGTGTCTAATGATGACCATGAATCTATTGTCAATTGTTAGAAAGACCCATCTGGGTCACTAATGTCCTTTAAGGGAGGAAACTGCCATCCTTACCTGGTCTGGCCTACATGTGACTCCAGGCCCACAGCAATGGGGTTGACTCTTAACTGCCGTCTGGGCAATTAGGGATGGGTAATAAATACTGGCCTGGCCAGTGGTGTCATAATTCTGTTAACAAGTGTTTTTAAAAATTGCTTTCCATTTTCCAAAACTCATTAGATTAAGGGAAGGTTCCTATTGACTGGAAAATAACAAATATAACTCCTTAGAACTGGAGAGATGTACAGCACAGAAACAGATCCTTCTGTCCAACTCGTCCGTACCGACCAGATATCCTAACCTAGTCCAATTGGTCGGGACTTGGTCGCTATCCCTCTAAACCCTTCCTATTCATAGACCTATCCCGATGCCTTTTAAATGCTGTAATTGTACCAGCCTCCACCACTTCCTCTGGCAGCTCATTCCATACACGCATCTGTGTGAAAAGATGCCCCTTAGGTTCCTTTAAAAGCTTTCCCCTCTGACCTTAAACTTGTGCTCTCTAGTTTTGGAGTCCCCCCATCCCAGGGAAAGATCTTGACTATGTGCCCTACTCATGCCCCTACATGTGTGGGAGTTTATTTCAAAAAAAGGAGGGAGGCTGAAACCAGGAAACTCTGGGCTGGTTCGATCCAGTCATGGGGCAGTGACGTTGGGTTCCAGTCTCTCAGTAAAACAGGTGGGCAGCAGCACTCTGTACCATCCTGTGGTAGGCACAGTCTGACAGATCAAAGGCCATGCCCCCTGGCACCATTACCCAAGTGACCATCAGCAGCTGCTGTCCCGGTGCCTTTTACCAGCTGCCAGAAGCTGGCATATCTCCGAAAGCAACAGCAAAACTTTCAAAGGGTGTACCATGAGTTGCAAAGTACATTGGGACATCCTGACACTATCACAGAGGCTCCAGAGATTAACCAAACACCAGGTGTCTTGTGTTCAGAAAGAGAGTGAAGGTACCATCAGTGGAGAGGCTGGAGTAGGCTGAACAATTCGAGCTGAAGGTGAAGGTTTATACAAAGTCCTCCCTGTCTTGCAGGTTGTACGCTGGGCGTGGGGTTGCTCAGCGAGTCTCTGACAAATGTCAGGCTGGAGACAGGATTGGCTGTGGATCGAGAGAGGACAGAGCTGGACAGCAAAACACAGAGAGTGCAAGTCTCTACTTTACCAGAAATGGAAAAGAGGTAGGACCAGGAATGAGAACGACAGATCAGAAATAATCTTTCAGATGTGCACGTTAATTAGGAAATGCAGTGAGAGTCAGTGTGTGTGGGAGTGTACCCCAGTGAGAGTCAGTGTGTGTGGGAGTGTACCCCAGTGAGGGTCAGTGTGTGTGGGAGTGTACCCCAGTGAGAGTCAGTGTGTGTGGGAGTGTACCCCAGTGAGGGTCAGTGTGTGTGGGAGTGTACCCCAGTGAGGGTCACTGCGTGTGGGAGTGTACCCCAGTGAGAGTCAGTGTGTGTGGGAGTGTACCCCAGTGAGGGTCAGTGTGTGTGGGAGTGTACCCCAGTGAGAGTCAGTGTGTGTGGGAGTGTACCCCAGTGAGGGTCAGTGTGTGTGGGAGTGTACCCCAGTGAGAGTCAGTGTGTGTGGGAGTGTACCCCAGTGAGGGTCAGTGTGTGTGGGAGTGTACCCCAGTGAGGGTCACTGCGTGTGGGAGTGTACCCCAGTGAGAGTCAGTGTGTGTGGGAGTGTACCCCAGTGAGGGTCAGTGTGTGTGGGACTGTACCCCAATGAGAGTCAGTGTGTGTGGGAGTGTACCCCAGTGAGAGTCAGTGTGTGTGGGACTGTACCCCAATGAGAGTCAGTGTGTGTGGGAGTGTACACCAGTGAGAGTCAGTGTGTGTGGGAGTGTACCCCAGTGAGAGTCAGTGTGTGTGGGACTGTACCCCAGTGAGGGTCAGTGTGTGTGGGAGTGTTCCCCAGTGAGGGTCAGTGTGTGTGGGAGTGTACCCCGATAAGAGTCAGTGTGTGTGGGAGTGTACCCCAGTGAGAGTCAGTGTGTGTGGGACTGTACCCCAATGAGAGTCAGTGTGTGTGGGAGTGTACCCCAGTGAGAGTCAGTGTGTGTGGGACTGTACCCCAGTGAGGGTCAGTGTGTGTGGGAGTGTACCCCAGTGAGGGTCAGTGTGTGTGGGAGTGTACCCCGGTAAGAGTCAGTGTGTGTGGGAGTGTACCCCAGTGAGGGTCAGTGTGTGTGGGACTGTACCCCAGTGAGAGTCAGTGCGTGTGGGAGTGTACCCCAGTGAGGGTCAGTGTGTGTGGGACTGTACCCCAGTGAGAGTCAGTGCGTGTGGGAGTGTACCCCGGTGAGAGTCAGTGTGTGTGGGACTGTACCCCAGTGAGAGTCAGTGCGTGTGGGAGTGTACCCCAGTGAGAGTCAATGTGTGTGGGACTGTACCCCAGTGAGAGTCAGTGTGTGTGGGAGTGTACCCCAGTGAGAGTCAGTGTGTGTGGGTCTGTACCCCAGTGAGAGTCACTGTGTGTGGGAGTGAATTAGCCTGACTGGCTCGACGTTCTATTTCCACTCTCTTGTTTAGAACATAGAACATAGAACATACAGCACAGAACAGGCCCTTCGGCCCACGATGTTGTGCCGAATTTCTATCCTAGATTAAGCACCCATCCATGTACCTATCCAAATGCCGCTTAAAGGTCGCCAATGAATCTGACTCTACCACTCCCTCGGGCAGCGCATTCCATGCCCCCACCACTCTCTGGGTAAAGAACCCACCCCTGACATCTCCCCTATACCTTCCACCCTTCACCTTAAATTTATGTCCCCTTGTAACACTCTGTTGTACCCGGGGAAAAAGTTTCTGACTGTCTACTCTATCTATTCCTCTGATCATCTTATAAACCTCGATCAAGTCACCCCTCATCCTTCGCCGTTCCAACGAGAAAAGGCCGAGAACTCTCAACCTATCCTCGTACGACCTACTCTCCATTCCAGGCAACATCCTGGTAAATCTTCTCTGCACCCTCTCCAAAGCTTCCACATCTTTCCTAAAGTGAGGCGACCAGAACTGCACACAGTACTCCAAATGTGGCCTAACCAAAGTCCAGTACAGCTGCAACATCACCTCACGACTCTTGAATTCAATCCCTCTGCTAATGAACGATAATACTCCATAGGCCTTCTTACAAACTCTATCCACCTGAGTGGCAACCTTCAAAGATCTATGTACATAGACCCCAAGATCCCTCTGTTCCTCCACCTGACCAAGAACCCTACCATTAACCCTGTATTCCGCATTCTTATTTGTTCTTCCAAAATGGACAACCTCACACTTGGCAGGGTTGAACTCCATCTGCCACTCCTCAGCCCAGCTCTGCATCATATCTAAGTCCCTCTGCAGCCGACAACAGCCCTCCTCACTGTCCACAACTCCACCTATCTTTGTATCATCTGCAAATTTACTGACCCACCCTTCGACTCCCTCCTCTAAGTCATTAATAAAAATTACAAACAGCAGAGGACCCAGAACTGAACCCTGCGGAACTCCACTTGTAACTGGACTCCATGCTGAATATTTACATCTACCACCACTCTCTGACTTCGACCGGTTAGCCAGTTTTCTATCCAATTCGCCAAATTTCCTTCTATCCCATGCCTCCTGACTTTCTGCATAAGCCTACCATGGGGAACCTTATCAAATGCCTTACTAAAATCCATGTACACTACATCCACTGCTCTACCCTCATCCACATGCTTGGTCACCTCCTCGAAGAATTCAATAAGACTTGTAAGGCAAGACCTACCCTTCACAAATCCGTGCTGGCTGTCCCTAATCAAGCAGTGTCTTTCCAGATACTCGTAAATCCTATCCCTCAGTACCCTTTCCATTACTTTGCCTACCACCGAAGTAAGACTAACTGGCCTGTAATTCCCGGGGTTATCCCTATTCCCTTTTTTGAACAGGGGCACAACATTCGCTACTCTCCAGTCCCCTGGTACCACCCCAGTTGCCAGTGAAGACGAGAAGATCATTGCCAACGGTACTGCAATTTCCTCTCTTGCTTCCCACATAATCCTAGGATATATCCCGTCAGGCCCGGGGGACTTGTCTATCCTCAAGTTGTTCAAAATGTCCAACACATCTTCCTTCCTAACAGGTATCTCTTCTAGCTTATCAGTCCGTTTCACACTCTCCTCTTCAACAATACGGTCCCTCTCGTTCGTAAATACTGAAGAGAAGTACTTGTTCAAGACCTCTCCTATCTCTTCCGAATCAATACACAGTCTCCCACCACTGTCCTTGATCGGACCTACCCTCGTTCTCGTCATTCTCAGGTTTCTCACATACGCATAGTATTCCTTGGGGTTATCCTTGATCCTATCCGCCAGGGATTTTTCATGCCCTCTCTTAGCTCTCCTAATCCCTTTCTTCAGGTCCCTTCTGGCTATCCTGTATCCCTCCACTGCTCTGTCTGAACCTTGTTTCCTCAACCTTATGTAAGCCTCCTTCTTCCTCTTTACTAGACATTCAACCTCCCTCGTCAACCAAGGCTCCCTCACACGACCATTTCTTTCCTGCCTGATCGGTACATACATATCAAGGACACGTCGTATCTGCTCCTTGAAAAAGTCCCACATTTCCACCACATCCTTCCCTGACAGCCTATGCTCCCAACGTATGCTCCTCAAATCCTGTCTTACAGCATCGTAATTTCCCTTCCCCCAATTGTAAAAACTTCCTTGTTGTGCGCACCTATCTCTCTCCATAACCAAGGTGAAAGTCACAGAATTGTTTGAACTGTGTTGGTATTGTCATCCTTTTATCATAGTACCTCCAGCTCCTGCAAGCCCCTGAGGTGTCTGTGTTTCTCTCATTGTGAACTCCTGTGCAGCACTGGTGGGCATGCCTTCAGCTCCCTGGCTTGTATTGCCTGCATGGTCTTCCCTCCACCCTTCCTCCTGTCTCCTCTTTACTCCTCTCAGTTGCTCATTACAACGAGGTCACTTCTCAAGATTGCCTCTCATCCCACCTTGGGTGACACAGTGACAGGGTTTGAGCTGTAACTGCTGCGGAGAGTGGATCCAAACTCAGACCCTTAAGTGTGTTCCTTCGTTCAGTACGTTAATGGCTGATCTGGTTACTCCACATTCTCACCTACCCCTGGTAACCTCCACCCCCTTGCTTAAAAATATTCCAGACCTCTGCTTCCATCTCACAGTTTAATGAAAGGAAAATTATATTTCACCAATCTATTGGAGTTCTTGCAGGAGCTATCATGTGTTGTGGATAAAGGGGATCTGGTGGATGTATTGTGTATAGGTTTCCAGAAGGCATTTGATAAAGTGCCCCAGTCAGGATTACTAAGGACAATAGAAGCTGATGGTGTTGGGGAAAGAATACTGACACAGTGTGAAGATTGTTAGGCTGAACGGAGGCAGGGAGTTGGTAGAAATGGATCTTTGTCAGTTTGGCAGGATGTCACGACTGGTTTGCCATGGAGGTAAAAACCGTGGAGTTCAGTGCTGGCAGCTTATCCCTATCCCTAACCCTCTTCCAACTTATATCCATGACTTGCATGAAGGAGTCAATGTGTGGTTGCTGAACCTTCTGCTGACACAAAAACAGATCAGAAGGTAAATTTTGAAGAGGGCACAAGGCTGTTGGTGGCTTGGTGGCACAGTGGTTAGTGCTGCTGCCTCACCCCACCAGGGTCCCAGGTTCAATTCCAACCTCAGGCGATTGTCTACGTGGAGTTTACACATTCTCCCCGTGTCAGCGTGGGTTTGCTCTGGTTGCCTCCCACAGTCCAACGATGTGCAGATTAGGGTGGATTGCCCCAGCATTCTGTGACCCTTCCTGATTACCTGCTGCTTTCTGTGTTTAGTGTACATGCTCCTCCAAGCCTCTTTATACTGTAGCTTTCTGCATCTTTCTCCATTTCAATAATACTCCTGTTCACTTGTTCCCCCTCCCCAAGTGAACAACTTCACGTTTTCTCACATTATGCTCCATTTGCCAACTGTTTGCCTCAATAACGGAACCTATTGATATCTCTCTGTAAACTGTATGGATCCCAATCACAGCTTGTCTCTCCTATTTTTGTTTTGGTTACAGTACATTCATTTCCTTCCTACAAGTACTTAATATATATTAGAACATAGAACATTCCAGGCCCTTCAGCCCTCGATGTTGTGCTGACCTGTGGAACCAATCGGAAGCCCATCTAACCTACACTATTCTATTTTCATTCATATGTTCATCCAATGACCATTTAACTGCCCTTAGTCAAAAAGGAAAAGGAGGTATATGTAAGATCCAGATACCTGAAGGTAGACAGATCCCTCAAAGAATACAAAGGTAACAGGCAAGAATTTAAACAAGGGATTGGGAGGGCTGAAAGAGGCCAAGAAACTTCCTTGGTATACAGGAGTAAGGAAAACCCCGAGGCATTTTGCACGTAAATAAGGAACAAGAGGGTAAGCCCGGGAAAGGGTAGGTCCATTCAAGGTCAAAGGAGGGGATTTACAGATGGAGCCAGAGAAAAAGGAGGAGCTCCTTAATGAATGTTTTATATCAGCACCCATGAAGATGAATGACATGGTGGCTGGTGAGGCTCGGGAGAGGGATGTTAATATTGCAGAGCGACACAGTGGTTAGCACTGTTGCCTCACAGCATCAGGGTCCTAGGATCGATTCCAGTCTCGAGCAACTGTCTGTGTGGAGTTTGCACATTCCCCCCGTGTCTGCGTGGGTTTCCTCCGGGTGCTCCAGTTTCCCCCCACAGTCCAAAGATATGCAGGTTAGGGTGGATTGGCCATGGGAAATTGCCTCTAGTGTTAGGTGCATTAGTCAGGGGTAAATGTAGGGGATTGGGTCTGTGTGGGTTACTCTTCGGTGGGTCGGTGTGGGCTAGTTGGGCTGAAGGGCCTGTTTCCACACTGTAGGGAATCTAAATCTAATCTAAAGAAGGTATTGGGGGTTTTGAAAAGCATTAAGGAGGACAAGTCCCTGGGACCTGAAAGGATCTATCCCAGAATGCTGAGGGAGGAGGTGAGGAAATAGCTGGGGCCTTTGTGACATCCCAGAGGTCCCAGGGAACTGGAGAAGTGCCAACGTTGTCCCTTTGTTTAAGAAGAGCAATGGGAATAATCCGGGAAATTCCAGGCCAATGAGCCTGATGTCAGCGGAAGGGAAATTATTGGAGAAGTTTGTGGATGACATGAAGATTGAGGGAGCTGTGGATAGTGAGGTGGATTATCAGAGGATACAGCAGGATATAGACAGGCTGGAGGCTTGGGCGGAGAAATGGCAGATGGAGGTTAATCCAGACAAATGTGAGGTGATACATTTCTGAAGGTCCAGTACATGAGGGAAGTTTACAGTAAATGGCAGAACCCTTAGCATCAATGTACAGAGGGGTCTAGGGGAACAGCACCCAGAAAGTGGCAGCACAGGTGGGTAAAAGGGTCAATAAGGCAGATGGCACGTTTACCTTCATCTGTCAGGGCACAGAGTTTAAAAATTGGCAAGGCACGTTGCAGCTGTGTAGAACTTTAATTCGCCACATTTGGAACACAACATAAAGTTCTAGTTGCCACACGACCACAAAGACAGGGAGGCTTTGGACAGGGGGCAGAAAAGGTTCACCAGGATGTTCACCGGGTTTGGAGAGTGTCAGCTAGGAGGAGAAATTGGAGAGTGAGGGGAGGGGGAGGGTCAGTGAGGGGAGGGGGAGGGTCAGTGAGGGGAGGGGGAGGGTCAGTGAGGGGAGGGGGACAGTCGGAGTGTGAGGGGAGGGAGAGAGTCAGTGAAGGGAGGGGGAGAGTCAGAGAGTGAGGGGAGGGGGAGGGTCAGACAGTGAGGGGAGGAGAGAGTCAGTGAGGGGAGGGGGAGGGTTGGACAGTGAGGGGAGGGGGAGAGTCAGAGAGTGAGAGGAGCGGGAGAGTCATAGAGTGAGGGGAGGGGGAGAGTCAGTGAGGGGAGGGAGAGAGTCAGTGAGGGGAGAGGGAGAGTCGGAGAGTGAGGGGAGGGGGAGAGTCAGTGAGGGGAGGAAGAGAGTCAGAGAGTGAGGGGAGAGGAGAGTCAGTGAGGGGAGGGGAGAGTCAGTGAGGAGAGGGGGAAGGTCGGACAGTGAGGGGAGGGGGACAGTCAGTGAGGGGAGGGGAGAGTCAGTGAGGGGAGGGGGAGAGTTGGAGAGTGAGGGGAGGGGGAGAGTCTGAGGGGAGGGGGAGGCTCGGAGAATGAGGGGAGGGGAGAATCGGAGAGTGAGGGAGGGGAATGTGTTCAGTGTGATGAAGGAAAACCCAGAGCCCACTGGAAGTGAGAGGAGTGATCGGGGAGATGAGGGAGCTGGAAGAGGCAGTTACATTTGAGTTGATTTGATTTATTATTGTTACATGTACCTGAGTACAGTGAAACATTTTGTTTTGTGAGCTGTACAGGCAGATCACAGTAAACAAAGACATACAGGTCATAGCATGCTCTGAGAGTGTGAGGCATGCAGGGTTACATTGCACAGGAGATCACCAGTGAGAGTCCATTCATCCGTCTAATAACAGCTGGGATGTAGCTGTTCCTGAACCAGCTGGTGCATGTGCTCAAGCTGCTGTATCTCCTACCTGACAGGGCAGGTTGTAGGAAAGCATTCCCAGGGTGGGAGGGGTCCTGGATGATGTTAGCAGTCTTTCCACAGCAGGAAGCCATGGAATTGGAGTGCACGGATGGGAGGGTGGATTCCGGAATGGTCTGGGCTGTACCATCTGTAGTGACTGAGCTGATACAAGTGATAGTTAAAGATTTTGTGAATACTGTACTATGGTTGCCTTTGTGTAGAACATTCTGTGTGTTATAAAGATGCTAGCCTGACATTCAGTGACTCCTACATGTACATATGTGACCACTGACTGTCCCCTCAGTGTTGTACAGATTAGAATTTATCTTCCTTCAGTTTTACCTCTGGAAGGTGTGACAAAGTGTCCTCTGGGACTTGAAATGTTAACACAGCACAGATGCTGCCAGACCTGCCGAGTTTCTCCAGAGATATGTTTGTGCTAGTTTCGGATCTCCAACATTCACAGTTTTTTGTTTGACTTTTATCCTGTTTTTCTTTGATCAGGGAAGCCATAGTTCCTGAGTTGCCGCCCGTTTGGAAATGCTGACCATCGTATTTACTTTGAGAACAGTTTGTCTCAAAGGTTTATCTGGGAACCAGATTTCCCTGAATGGCCAGTTTGTAGCTGGCTGCTGTATCCTCCTGCTGTGTGCTGCTGTTGCAGTAATGTACATCCACAGATTCTCACCAACTCGATCCAGTGAGACCACTTTTAGATTAGGAACTTTTCTTGGGGTCATGAGAAATAAAGGTTAGATTTCTTACATATATCTTTCTTGACCCTTTAGCTAGCTCAGTTCTGCCATGGCATCATGAGGAACATGAACAGACGTTCATGTGCTGAAATATTGGCACCAAAGTTTCCCACAGGGATTCCTCTGTACCAACACTCAGTATTCCCCTTTGTACTCGAGCAGACCCACCCACAGACAAATCCAACTTTCCGCTGAGAATGAGGAATCTTTCCTGAATGTCTTCACACCAGGTCCCTTCTTGATTGAAGGTTAAACGTTGATCTGCAGCATCTGAGAGAGAGTCTGACTGTGTGATAGTGAACATACACTGCATGCCCAAGTCAGCTTTGGAGGATTCATCGCTGAGTGGCAACATGGAATTGAGCTGTGTTCCCTGGAGGGGAAATGGTTTTTTTATAGATTCATAGGGATCTATAGCAAAGAAGAAAAGCCCTTCAGCTCATCGTGTCTGTGCCTGTCTAAAATAGAAGTCACATGACACCAGGTTATAGTCTAACAGGTTTATTTGAAATCATAAGAATTGTTGAAGAGGAGAGTATGAAACGGACTGGTAAGCTAGAGGAGATACTTGTTAGGAAGGAAGATGTGTTGGGCATTTTGAAAAACTTGAGGATAGACAAGTCCCTCGGGCCTGACGGGATATATCCTAGGATTATGTGGGAAGCAAGAGAGGAAATTGCAGAACCGTTGGCAATGATCTTTTCGTCTTCACTGTCAATGGGGGTGGTACCAGGGGACTGGAGAGTAGCGAATGTTGTGCCCCTGTTCAAAAAAGGGAATAGGGATAACCCCGGGAATTACAGGCCAGTTAGTCTTACTTTGGTGGTAGGCAAAGTAATGGAAAGGGTACTGAGGGATAGGATTTATGAGTATCTGGAAAGACACTGCTTGATTAGGGACAGCCAGCACGGATTTGTGAGGGGTAGGTCTTGCCTTACAAGTCTTATTAAATTCTTTGAGGAGGTGACCAAGCATGTGGATGAGGGTAGAGCAGTGGATATAGTATACATGGATTTTAGTAAGGCATTTGATAAGGTTCCCCATGGTAGGCTTATGCAGAAAGTCAGGAGGCATGGGATAGAGGGAAGTTTGGCCAGTTGGATAGAGAACTGGCTAACCGGTCGAAGGCAGAGAGTGGTGGTAGATGGTAAATATTCAGCCTGGAGCCCAGTTACAAGTGGAGTTCCGCAGGGATCAGTTCTGGGTCCTCTGCTGTTTGTAATTTTTATTAATGACTTGGAGGAGGGAGTCGAAGTGTGGGTCAGTAAATTTGCAGATGATACAAAGATTGGTGGAGTTGTGGATAGTGAGGAGGGCTGTTGTCGGCTGCAGAGGGACTTAGATATGATGCAGAGCTGGGCTGAGGAGTGGCAGATGGAGTTCAACCCTGTCAAGTGTGAGGTTGTCCATTTTGGAAGGACAAATAAGAATGTGGAATACAGGGTTAACGGTAGGGTTCTTAGTAAGGTGGAGGAGCAGAGGGATCTTGGGGTCTATGTTCATAGATCTTTGAAAGTTGCCACTCAGGTGGATAGAGCTTGTAAGAAGGCCTATGGGGTATTAGTGTTCATTAGCAGAGGGATTGAATTCAAGAGTCGTGAGGTGATGTTGCAGCTGTACAGGACCTTGGTAAGGCCACATTTGGAGTACTGTGTGCAGTTCTGGTCGCCTCACTTTAGGAAAGATGTGGAAGCTTTGGAGAGGGTGCAGAGAAGATTTACCAGGATGTTGCCTGGAATGGAGAATAGGTCGTACGAGGATAGGTTGAGAGTGCTAGGCCTTTTCTCATTGGAACGGCGAAGGATGAGGGGTGACTTGATAGAGGTTTATAAGATGATCAGGGGAATAGATAGAGTAGACAATCAGAAACTTTTTCCCCGGGTACAACAGAGTGTTACAAGGGGACAAAAATTTAAGGTGAAGGGTGGAAGGTATAGGGGGGATGTCAGGGGTAGGTTCTTTACCCAGAGAGTGGTGGGGGCATGGAATGCGCTGCCTGTGGGAGTGACAGAGTCAGAATCATTGGTGACCTTTAAGCGGCAATTGGATAGTTACATGGATAGGTGCTTAAGCTAGGACAAATGTTCGGCACAACATCGTGGGCTGAAGGGCCTGTTCTGTGCTGTATTGTTCTATGTTCTATAAGCTTTCGAAGTTGAACTATAACCTGGTGTTGTGTGACTTCTGACTTTATTCATCTCACTTCAACACCTGCCCTTCCCACTAGTGAGAAACAGCCACCTCACGATTCCCTAATCCCATGTCCCAGCATTTGGCTATAACCTTGGCATTTCAAGGGTACATCAAAATCCCCCTTCAGTGTGGCGAGGGTCCCTGCCTCCCCCACCCTCACAGGCAGTCAGTTCCAGATTCCCTGGAAGTAGCATAGAGTACAACAGTTGGGGGTAAAGGTATTTCCTCACATCCCACTAACGCTCCTGCCCCTCCCTTTAATCTATGCCCCTGGGCATTGATCCCTTCACCAAGGGGAATCGTTTCTTCCTGTGTACCCCGTCTGTACCCCTCATCATTTTATCCATCTCAATCATGTCCCCTCTCAGCCTCCTTTGCTCTAAGGAAAGCAAGAAGCAAAAGCCCTTCATCAGGAATAAAGGCAGTGAGCCTGCAGAGTGGAGAGATAAATGAGAGGAGGGTGGGGGTGGGGAGAAAGTAGCATAGAGTACAATAGGTGAATGGGGGTGGGGATGGAGGTGATAGGCACATTCCACCCTGACCTTAAATTTACCTGGACCATCTCTGACACCTCGCTCCCCTTCCGGGACCTCTCCATTTCCATTAATGACGACCGAATTGACACTGACATTTTTTACAAACCCACCGACTCCCACAGCTACCTGGATTACACCTCTTCCCACCCTACCTCTTGCAAAAATGCCATTCCGTATTCCCAATTTCTCCGCCTCCACCATATCTGCTCCCAGGAGGACCAGTTCCACCACAGAACACACCAGATGGCCTCCTTCTTTAGAGACCACAATTTCCCTTCCCATGTGGTTAAAGATACCCTCCAACGCATCTCGTCCACATCCCGCACCTCCGCCCTCAGACCCCACCCCTCCAACTGTAACAAGGACAGAACGCCCCTGGTGCACACCTTCCACCCTACCAACCTTCACATCAACCAAATCATCCACCGACATTTCCGCCACCTCCAAACAGACCCCACCACCAGGGATATATTTCCCTCCCCACTCCTTTCCACCTTCCACAAAGACCATTCCCTCCGTGACTACCTGGTAAGGTCCACACCCCCCTACGACCCACCCTCCCATTCTGGCACTTTTCCCTGCCACCGCAGGAACTGTAAAACCTGTGCCCACACCTCCTCCCTCACCTCTATCCAAGGACCTAAAGGAGCCTTCCACATCCATCAAAGTTTTACCTGCACATCCACTAATATCATTTATTGTATCCGTTGCTCCCGATGCGGTCTCCTCTACATTGGGGAGACTGGGCGCCTCCTAGCGCTTTAGGGAACATCTCCGGGACACCCGCACCAATCAACCACACCGCCCCGTGGCCCAACATTTCAACTCCCCCTCCCACTCTGCCGAGGACATGGAGGACCTGGGCCTCCTTCACCGCCGCTCCCTCACCACCAGACCCCTGGAGGAAGAACGCCTCATCTTCCGCCTCGGAACACTTCAACCCCAGGGCATCAATGTGGACTTCAACAGTTTCCTCATTTGCCCTTCCCCCACCTCACCCAGTCCCAAACTTCCAGCTCAGCACCGTCCCCATGACTTGTCCTACCTGCCTATCTTCTTTTCCACCTATCCACACTCTGACCTATCACCTCTATCCCCACCCCCCATTCAACTGTTGTACTCTATGCTACTTTCTCCCCATCCCCCCACCCCCCTCTTATTTAGCTCTTCACTCTGCAGGCTCACTGCCTCTATTCCTGATGAAGGGCTTTTGCCCGAAACGTCGATTTTCCTGCTCCTCGGATGCTGCCTGACCTGCTGTGCTTTTCCAGCACCACACTGATCTAGACTCTGGTTTCCAGCATCTGCAGTCCTTCTTTTCACCTTTTTATCTAAGGAAAGCAACCCCAGTCTGTCCAATCTCTCTCCATAACTTAAACTCTCCAGCCTCCGCCCCCTCTACCACCCCCCCCACCCCCTCCGACACTGACAACGTCCTGGTAAATCTCCCTCTGCCCCCTCTCCTGTGCTAGAACATCACTCCTATAGGATTCGGCAGGTGTGTGCTGAGGGGATTTCCCCCTCTACAGCTGGAGAACATGGGGGCGCACCCTCAGATTGGTGACTGATCATTGACAACTATGATGGGTAGAAATTATTTCACTTGGAGAGTTGAGAATCCCTGGAATTCTGTGCTGCAGGGCACTGTGTACACGTAAGGCAGAGGTTGTGGGACTGATGGACACAGTCAGAATTACAGAATGAGGAATGAAAGCAGGAGAGTGAGGTCAGTCATGGTTGTATGAACGAGGCAGTGGAGAGAGGAGAATTCATGGCCCCACCCACAATTCTAATCAGATTCAACCAAATCAAAACATTTCATTCTCCTAAAGATCTGAAGTACATCACCAACCTGAAACTTTTTCACACAAAGCACTTGCACCTTCTTGAGACGTTCCAGAAAATACTTCAACTCTCTTCTGCTCTAAGGTTAGCAACAGATATTTCATGTAAATATCCAGTGCACGCACCACACACCATACTCCCTCAGCACTAACCCTGCGACAGTGTGGCACTCCCTCAGCACTGACCCTCTGACAGTGCGGCACTCCCTCAGCACTAACCCTGCGACAGTGTGGCACTCCCTCAGTACTGGCCCTCTGACAGTGCGGCACTCCCTCAGTACTGACCCTCCGACAGTGCGGCACTCCCTCAGTACTGACCCTCTGACAGTGCGGCACTCCCTCAGTACTGACCCTCTGACAGTGCGGCACTCCCTCAGTACTGACCCTCCGACAGTGCGGCACTCCCTCAGTACTGACCCTCTGACAGTGCGGCACTCCCTCAGCACTGACCCTCTGACAGTGCGGCACTCCCTCAGAACTGACCCTCTGACAGTGCGGCACTCCCTCAGCACTGACCATCCGACAGTGCGGCACTCCCTCAGCACTGACCCTCCGACAGTGCGGCACTCCCTCAGCACTGACCCTCTGACAGTGCGGCACTTATTCAGCATTGACCCTCTGACTGTGTGGCACTCCCTCAGCACTGACTCTCTGACAGTGCGGCACTCCCACAGCACTGACCCTCTGACAGTGCGGCACTCCCTCAGTACTGACCCTCTGACAGTGCGGCTCTCCCTCAGTACTGACCCTCTAACAGTGCGGCACTCCCTCAGTACTGACCCTCTGACAGTGCGGCACTCCCTCAGCACTGACCCTCTGACTGTGCGGCACTCCCTCAGCACTGACCCTCTGACAGTGCAGCACTCCCTCAGTACTGACCCTCTGACAGTGTGGCACTCCCTCAGTACTGACCCTCTGACAGTGCGGCACTCCCTCAGTACTGACCCTCTGACAGTGTGGCACTCCCTCAGCACTGACCCTCTGACAGTGCAGCACTCCCTCAGTACTGACCCTCTGACAGTGTGGCACTCCCTCAGTACTGACCATCTGACAGTGTGGCACTCCCTCAGCACTGACCCTCTGACAGTGCAGCACTCCCTCAGCACTGACCCTCCAACAGTGTGGCACTCCCTCAGCACTGACCCTCTGACAGTGCGGCACTCCCTCAGCACTGACCCTCTGACAGTGCGGCACTCCCTCAGCACTGACCCTCTGACAGTGCGGCACTCCCTCAGCACTGACCCTCTGACAGTGCGGCACTCCCTCAGCTTTGCAGTGTGAAAGTGAGGCCGAGGTATTTGTTCTCAATGTTGTGGAGTGTCTTTTGAACGCAGCAACTTTTCATTCAGAGAAATGAGTGATCCTAATCCGAGACAACTCTCTGAGTTTACATTTCAAACTTGTTGTGCGGTGTGGGTTCTGTTTTTATTTGAGGAGAACCCTTTAAGCTGTTGAACTGAGCAGCGGTTCTGAACTTGTCTGAACATGGCAAAGCCCGTTCAAGTCCATGTAACTGCTCACAGGTGATGGCTGAGATGTGGTGAGTGCTACAGAGCAGTTTTCACAATCTAATTCCCCACATTAAAGCTGTCAGCTGCTTCATGCTCCAGTTCCCCATTAGGACAATCAGCTCCCCTTGTTTCACTAAAGGCCAGAGTCATCAGTCTTCACTCTCTGCATGGCTTAGTTTAACTCCTCGTGTGCTGGACTTTTGTGTTGTCACATCGCTCTGCCCTGTGTTCCTCACTGTGCTCAGGGAGCTGGGGATGATTTGACCAGGGAGAGAATGCGGACCTCATTCCCAAGAGCTTCTCTGGAGCTATTGGCAGAGAAATGAACACTCGATCAATGAGCATTAAAGGATATCTTGATGGAGAGAGATGTCTTCCCCCAGAGGCAGTGGGCAGCCTGTGGAATTCTCTGCCACAGAAAGGGGTTGAAGCCAAAATGTTGAATGTTTTCAAGAAGATGGTGGATATCGTTCTTAGGGATAATGGGATCGCAGGATGTAAGGTAGAAAGGAGGAACAGGGGGCTGAGTTGGATGAACAGCCATGATCATGTTGAATAGCAGGACAGGTTGGAAAGGCCTCCTACTCCTACGATCCAGTTTGGGAGTTGGGTCTGCAGGGTAGTCAGTAGCACACAGTGGATGGGCAGAATAGCCAGGGCCATTCTAAATGATTCACCTGAATTTGATGCTGTTGGTTCTTTCTTTTATTCACTCCTGGTTCATGAGGGTCGCTGACCGGGTCCATTATTTATTCCCCGTCCCTAATTGCCCCTTGAGAAGGTGGGGGTGAGCTGCCTTCTTGACCCGCTGCAGTCCATGTGCTGTGGGTAGACCCACAATGCCCTTAGGGAGGGAATTCCAGGATTCTGACCCAGTGACACTGAAGGAACGGTGATATATTTCCAAGTCAGGATGGTGAGGGGCTCGGAGGGGAACTTGCAGGGGGTGGTGTTCCCATGGATCTGCTGCCCTTGTCCTTCTCGATGGAAGTGGGTGTGGGTTTGGAAGGTGCTGCCTGAGGATCTTTGGTGGATTCATTACCAGAGTTTATAGTCCCTGCCCCGCCCCTTTTACCCCCGCCCCTTGCTCATTTTAACTGGTGCAGCAGTGATTCCCAGGAGCATTGTCTCAGTTGTTGGGAGGAGACCAAACCAAGGCCTCCCAACTAGGTGACCCCTCCCCCCTCCCCAGACCCATCACTGCGAGGCCATTCACTGATCCTGTACTGACCCGAATGGACTTGGGGGCTGAAAGAGTGAAATGATGACAGCCAGCTGCACAAACTCAGCTTTAATCCCCTGTGGGGGTTAGGAGGAAGTGGGGTGGAGTCTGGATGGTCACTGGGTCTCAGGCACAGACTGGTTAGGATCGAACTGAATGGCTGGAGAAACTGAATGACCTCTTCTTGTTCCTAGAGATTGGAGTTGACGGGCTGAATGGCCTCTTGGTCCTGTATGAATAGAGTCCAGAAGATTGCGCTCCTGAAGCAGGGTACAGTTGCTATGGAGAGAAGTTGTTTTGGCTAAAGGGTCTTTAATCTGTCAGCGTCTCCATCTACCTCTCATTCGTATGTCGCTGTCAGCACCTCTCTCTGTTTCTCTCTCTCTTTCTCTTTCTGTCTGTCTCCTTCTGTCTGTCTGTCTGTCTCTCCCTCGGCAGCGTTCCCAGTTGTGCCTGTGAGTGACGCAGTGTGCTGACTGTGTTCTGGGATGGTGGGTCCATGTTTTGTTGCTTGTGGGGGTCATGTTATCACCAGCAAGGCTGCAGACTGTTATATAAATGAGTGCAGTGATCACACTGAGACAAAGACTAGACTGATACCAGATACCAGATACCTGATATTAAAGATAACAACAGCACATTCACATGCAGTACAATTGAGATGCATGTTATCAAACTAACAGATGTGTGCAGACATGGTAGATTTCCCAATGAATGGCCTAATTGTTCCTCCTCAGAATTTATCCAGAATTTTTCCAGCTGCTCCTTCAAGCTCCTGACCAGGTGTTTCTCAGACACTCTGCAGTTAACCCATCATTGTCTTGAACTCAGGGCGACACATTGAACGGAATTCCTACTCCGTTCCCAGAGGGTGAGGCTGGGTTTTACCTGAAGGCAGTGATTATCCTCCTGTACCTCACCCCATTGTCCCCTCCACACAGGCAGGGACGGAGGGGGAAAGGGCTCTGTGTCCACCCCAATACCCCCTCCACACGGACATGGATGGAGGGGGAAAGGGCTCTGTGTCCACCCCAATACCCCCTCCACACAGGCAGGGACGGAGGGGGAAAGGGCTCTGTGTCCACCCCAATACCCCCTCCACACGGACATGGATGGAGGGGGAAAGGGCTCTGTGTCCACCCCAATACCCCCTCCACACAGGCAGGGACGGAGGGGGAAAGGGCTCTGTGTCCACCCCAATACCCCCTCCACACGGACATGGATGGAGGGGGAAAGGGCTCTGTGTCCACCCCAATACCCCCTCCACACAGGCAGGGACGGAGGGGGAAAGGGCTCTGTGTCCACCCCAATACCCCCTCCACACAGGCAGGGACGGAGGGGGAAAGGGCTCTGTGTCCACCCCAATACCCCCTCCACACAGGCAGGGACAGAGGGGGAAAGGGCTCTGTGTCCACCCCAATACCCCCTCCACACAGGCAGGGACGGAGGGGGAAAGGGCTCTGTGTCCACCCCAATACCCCCTCCACACAGGCAGGGACAGAGGGGGAAAGGGCTCTGTGTCCACCCCAATACCCCCTCCACACAGGCAGGGACGGAGGGGGAAAGGGCTCTGTGTCCACCCCAATACCCCCTCCACACGGACATGGATGGAGGGGGAAAGGGCTCTGTGTCCACCCCATTGTCCCCTCCACACAGACATGGACAGAGAGGGAAAGGGCTCTGTGTCCACCCCATTGTCCCCTCCACACAGACATGGACAGAGAGGGAAAGGGCTCTGTGTCCACCCCATTGTCCCCTCCACACAGACATGGACAGAGAGGGAAAGGGCTCTGTGTCCACCCCATTGACCCTCCACACAGACATGGACAGAGAGGGAAAGGGCTCTGTGTCCAGGTGACAGTCAAGACAGATAACAGGCTAATGGGAACAGGGTTGATAGAGAATATGGGAGTGGGGTAGACAGATGGCGAGGTGGGTTATTGGAGGCAAGGGGACAAGAAACAGCGAGTTATATTGGGCAGAGAGGAGTGTCAAAAGGCAGAAGTGCAAAGTAAGTTGATTGGATGGTAGAGCAGGGCTCAATGGGCTGAATGGGAGAAGGTGAGGTCTGCAGGTGCTGGAGATCAGAGTCGAGAGTGTGGTGCTGGAAAAGCACAGCAGGTCAGGCAGCATCCGAGGGGCAGGAGAATCGATGTTTTGAAATGTCGACTTTCCTGCTGGATTGGCTGAATGGCTTACATCTGCTGCTGTGTTTTATGACCTGGTGGAGGGTGGCGAGGGAAGGAGCAAGAGTGAATGGATGGAGAGAGGGAGCCAGGGTGAGAGGGTGCTGCACTGTCAGGGGCTGGGTGTGGACGAGGTGAAAGGCCTTACCAGGAAAGAGCTCCCGAGGGGAAGGCTGCTCTGGTTAAACCTTGTCCCTGTAACCGAGGGTAAATGTTATCAAGGGATAATCAGGGGTTATAGGCAGGGTGTGCAATAACCCAGAGAGAAACAAGGAATGAGCGGCCACCTTTCCAATCTCCACGAGGGCTTTAAAGATGCTGGGCCAAACTCCTGGGAGATCCGTACACTCTGAGAAAGTGGATGGAGTGAGAGGAAACGTGGTCTGGCAATGAGAGATGTGAAAAAACATGGAGACAAGAGGGAGAACGTGTGGGATTGAGAGGGGTGCTGGTACCAGGCAGATTTCAGGATAATTTCTGTCATGATGAATTGATTAAAGACTGAACAGAAGCATCATGGCAACACGTGCTTTCCACTCTGTGAATGATTCCGACAGTTTCTCACCAAGAACAAATCGAAAACATTTCACAGTGAACCAACCAAGGGAGAGGCAAGGTTTCTCTGACCTTAGGAACAACTGAGTTCCCATGAACCTTCCTAAATGTAAACATAGGGTTAGATACAGAGTAAAGCTTCCTTTACTCTATTAAACTGACAGTAAAGCTCTCTCCACTCTACATTAAGGTAGATGAGTCCCTAGGTCCTGATGGGATCTATCCCAGAATATTGAGGGAGGCAACAGAACAAATTGCTGGAGCATTGACAAACATCTTTGTATCCTCTTTGGCCACAGACAAGGTCCCAGAAGACTGGAGAATAGCTAATGTTGTGGATTTGTTTAAGAAGGGTATACGGGACAATCCTGGAAAGGACAGGACTGTGAGCCTGATGTTAGTGGTAGGGAAATTATTGGAAAAGGTTCTCAGAGACAAGATCTATGCACATTAAGAAGCAAATGGACTGATTAGCGATAGACAGCATGGGTTTGTGTGGGGAAGGTCGTGCTTCACTAACTTGATCGAGTTTTTTGTGGAGGTGAAAAAGGTGATTGATGAGGGAAAAGCAGCTGATGTTGTTGTCATGGACCTCAGTAAAGCCTTTGACAAGGTCCATCATGGCAGACTGGTACAAAAGGTGAAGTCATATGGTATCAGGGGTGAGCTGGCAAGATGGAGACAGAACTGGTTTAGTCATGGAAGACAGGGTGGGGGGGGGAGGCTTTTCAGAATGGAGGGTTGTGACTGGTGATGTTCCACAGGGATCAGTGCAGGGTCCTCTGCTGTTTATGATCTACATAAATGATAAGGAGGAAAATGTAGCTGGTCCAATTAGTAAATTTGTAGATGGTACAAAGATTGGTGGAGTTGCAGATAGTGAGGAGGATTGTCAGAGGATACAGCAGGATATAGATCAATTGGAGGCATGGGCAGAAAAATGGCAGATGGAGTTTAATCCAGACAAATGTGGGATGATGCATTTTGGAAGGTCAAGTGCAGGTGAAAGTGAGACAGTACATGGCAGAACCCTTAGGGGTATTGATATGCAGAGGGATCTGGGTGTGCAGGTCCATAGATCACTGAAGGGGGCAGCGCGGGTAGATACGGGAGTGAAAAAGGCCTATTCCATGCTTGCCTTCATTGGAAGGGACATTGAGTATAAGGATAGACAAGTTATGTTGCAGCTTTATAGAACTTTACTTAGGCCACACTTGGAATATTGTGTACTGCTCTGGTCACCACACTGTCAGAAGGGTGTGGATGCTTTGGAGAACCTGCAGAAAAGGTTTACCAGGATGTTACCTGGTCTGGGGGATTCTAGCCATGGAGAAATGTTGGATAGACTGGGTTTGTTCTCACTGGAATGCAGGAATTTGAGGGGGTGACCTGATAGAAGTTTATAAGATTGTGAATGGCGTGGATAGAGTGGAAAGTGTGAGGTTTTTTCCCAGGGTGGAGGGGCCACTTATTAGGGGACACAGGTTCAAGGTGAGACAGGAAGTTTAAAAGAGATGTGTGAGGCAAGTTTTTCCCACAAAGGGTGGTGAATGCCTGGAACACTCTGCCAGAGGAGGGAGTGGAAGCAGACACAACTGTAGCATTCAAGAAGCACCTGGATGGATACAGGAATAGGAAGGAATAGAGGGATATGGATCCTGTAAGGTAAGACAGTTTTAGTATGGAAGGGCAAAATGTATTGGCAATGGCTTGGAGGGCCGAAGGGCCTGTTCCTGTGCTGTGTTCTATGTTCTAATGAGGAACACTCCCAGGACAGGAACAGAGTAAAGCTCTCTCTACAATGTCCCCCATCAAACACTCCCAGGACAGGGAGAGCACATGGTTAGATACAGAGTAAAGCTTCCATCTGTTCCCACCTTGATTTGTATTTGTGACTGGGAAGTGACCTTCCTGATTGGAGGGTATTGGTTAGGGTTCCCCATGAAAGAGTGAATGTGAAGTCTGACTACCAGGCATATGTTCCCCTGCTCCTGCTGATCTGTCACTTCAAGATCTCTTTGTGAGTCTGTGCGTATTTACTATCAGTCCAATCACTGTGTTCGGACAGGACAGAACTCCTGTCATGTGAATTTACAATGGGCTCAGTGTGATGGAGTGAAGTGAGTTTGGGTGATTCCACAGTGGGAGAGTGACCAGTCAGAGAGGGGGGAATGTCATTGGGAGAGTGGGCAGCCTGGGCAGATGGCTGTGACAGGGGGCAGCTGTTGGCACAGTGCTACCTTCAGTAGGTCAGTGACAAGTCTATACCATGGGTGAGGGACTTTGATTCAGAAACAACAGGAATCAATCCCCATGGAGGAGAATGAAGGGAAGTTTGAGAGATGGGTCAGAAATCACACATAGCTTTGACAGAGTCAATAATGAGAAAATATTGCCAATGGGTAAGGGGGTGGTACTGCTCAGCAAGAGGGGAGAGGTCAGTCCTGTTTAGCAGGTGGTCAGCTGAAAGCAGGGTGATGAAGCTGTCAGTTCTTCTCACTGCCTGACCTTAACAATCACACCACACCAGGTTATAGGTTTATTTGGAAGCACTAGATGGAGCGCTACTCCTTAACCACTTGATGAAGGAGCACTTGAAGAAGAAAGCTAGTGCTTCCAAATAAACCTGTTGGACTATAACCTGGTGTTGTGTGATTTTTAACTTTGTCCACCCCAGTCCAACACCGGCATCTCCAAACGATGACTCTCACCGCCCTGGATGTATTACAGAGTACATCACAAAGCATGTTGTCTTGGGCAGCAAGGTGGCTCAGTGGTTAGCACCGCTGCCTCACAGCACCAGGGACCCCGCTTCAATCCCAGCCTTGGGAAACTGTCTGTGTGGAGTTGACATATTCTCCCTGTGTCTGCGTGGGTTTCCTCCAACAGTCCAAAGATGTGCACAAATTGGCCAAGCTTAAATTGCCCATAGTGTTAGGAATGTTAGTCAGGGGCAAATGTAGGGAAATGAGGTCTAGGTGGTTTACTTTTCAGAGGGTCAGTATGGGCTTGTTGGGCCAAAGGGCCTGTTTCCGCTCTCTAGGGAAACTAATCTAAACGGCAACAGTGGGATCTCTTCCCGAAACACACAACCTCATTGCATACTGTGGGAGGACTGCAGCAGCAAAAATCCAGAGTAAGACTGATTTCTGACACAAACGTTTCAATTGTCTCCAGAAGGATTTTCTCATTGTAACCACAAAGAGGAAATGTTAAAGACCCACTGTCTAGACCAGGACAATTATACACTGGGTATTGTTTTACAGTATGGGAGATAATCATGAGGGGCATAGATAGGGTGAATAGACAAGGTCCTTTCCCAGCGGCAGGGGAGTCCAGAACTAGAGGGCATAGGTTTAGGGTGAGAGGGAAAAGATTTAAAAAGGACCTAAAGGGCAACTTCTTTCACAGAGAGGATAGTGTGTGTATGGAATGAGCTGCCAGAGGAAGTGGTGGAGGCCGGTACAATGATAACATTTAAAAGACATCTGGATGGATATATGAATAGGAAGGGTTGGAGGGATATGGGCCAAATGCTGGCAAATGCTACTTGATTAGGTTAGGATATCTGGGCGGCATGGATGAGTTGGACTGGAGGGTCTGTTTCCATGTTGTGCATCTCTATGGTTCCATGACTCAATGTAGTTTGTACATTTGCAGATGTCACCAAAATTGGGGGTGTAGTGGACAGAGAAGAAGATTAACTGATAGTACAATGGGATATTGATCAGATGGCCATTGGGACAAGGCATAGCCGATGGATTAGTGGTACTGGAAGAGCACAGCAATTCAGGCAGCATCCAAGGAGCTTCGAAATCGACGTTTCGGGCAAAAGCCCTTCATTCCTGATTTCGAAGCTCCTTGGATGCTGCCTGAACTGCTGTGCTCTTCCAGCACCACTAATCCAGAATCTGGTTTCCAGCATCTGTAGTCATTGTTTTTACCCCATGGTCGATGGAGTTTAATTCAGAAAAATGTGAGGTTTTGCATCATGGTAAGGCAACCAGGGCAGGTGTAATATAATTAATGATAGGGTCCTGGGGAGTGTTGCTGAATGAAGAGACCTTGGGCTGCAGGTTCATGGTTTCTTTAAAGTAGAGACGCAGGTAAATGGATGATGAAGAAGGTGTTTGGTACGATCACCTTTATTGGTCAGTGCATTAAGTATGGCAGATGGGATGGCATATTGCAGACCTACAGAGCATTGATTTGATCACTTTTTTACACTGTGTTCATTTCTGGTCTCTCAGAATACTGTTCAGTACTGAGGGAATGCTGCACTGCCAGAGGGTCAGTACTGAGGGAGTGCTGCACTGTTGGAGGGTCAGTGCTGAGGGAGTGCCGCACTGTCAGAGGGTCAGTACTGAGGGAATGTTGCACTGCCAGAGAGTCAGTGCTGAGGGAGTGCTGCACTGTCGGAGGGTCAGTACTGAGGGAGTGCTGCACTGTCGGAGGGTCAGTGCTGAGGGAGTGCTGCACTGTCAGAGGGTCAGTACTGAGGGAGTGCCACACTGTCAGAGGGTCAGTACTGAGGGAGTGCAGCACTGTTGGAGGGTCAGTACTGAGGGATTGCCGCACTGTCAGAGGGTCAGTACTGATGGAGTGCCACACTGTTGGAGGGTCAGTACTGAGGGAGTGCCGCACTGTCAGAGGGTCAGTACTGAGGGAGTGCTGCACTGTTGGAGGGTCAGTACTGAGGGAGTGCCACACTGTTGGAGATGCCACCCTTGAGAATTGATGTTAAACTGAGGCTCTATCTGCCTCAGATCTTCTGCTTCTTGTTTCAAGAAGAACAGTGGACCTCACAGTAATATTCCTCGGTGTGTGAGATCAGTTTACAGTTGAGCCATGTGTTCTATTATTTACTTGGGTTATGTATTATTGAGACATTGACTGTATTATTAACTGTGTAACCTAGTACGAAATACCATTTTCACTTTTTATAAATTCCGTCTCTAAATAATGGATAATGTTCAGTTTTTTGCCATATTCCTCTCTTTGCCTTCTCTGTCTGCTTTGTGCTGTCTTTTGTTTGTCCTATGCCTCCCACTCACTGTCTCTATCCTGCTTTTTATCTCATTATTTCTCTCAGTTTATACTCCTCTCTACTCCCTTCTCTCTCACGTTGTTCTCTCTTTCCTCCTATCTTTATCTTTCTATCTCTCCCTGTATTTCTATCACTGGAGTTTTTTCACTTTGACTGTATTCACATCCATTCCCCACTCATTCTTCCCTGTCTAACTTTCACAACTTTTCTCTTTTCTGTTTATCCATCTCTCACACTCTCTCCATTCCCCTCCCCCCGCAACCCCTCCCCACTGTCGCTTTTTCTCGTTCCCATTCATGCTTTCTTGCTTGACACTTTGTTTTCCTACCTCCCAAAATCTCTTCGTTTCCCCAGCTCCTCTCTCTCTGTCTCAGTATGACAGTCTGACTGACAGTATTGGGACTTCAGACTGACCCTGAGGTATCTGTAACTAAGGGAGTGATGAGCTTGGAATGTGTGATGGGAACATTTTTAAAAAGCTGCTGACATTTACAGCTCTGTCCTGCATCAGGTATCAAAGTAAACAGTGAGGCTGTGCTCAGAACTGTGTGTGTGTGTGTGTGTGTGTGTGCGTGCGTGTGTGCGTGAGTGTGTGAGTGTGTGTGTATGTGTCTGTGTGTGTGTGTGCATGTGAGTGTGTGCGTGTGAGTGTGTGTGTGTGAGTGTGTGTGTGTGCGTGTGAGTGTGTGTGTGTGAGTGTGTGTGTGTGAGTGTGTGTGCATGTGAGTGTGTGTGCGTGTGAATGTGTGTGTAAGTGTGTGTGTGTGCGCGTGTGTGTGTGTGTGTGCGTGTGTCTGTGTGAGTGTGTGTGTATGTGTGTGTGTGTGTGTGTGTCTGTGTGAGTGTGTGTGTGTGTCTGTGTGAGTGTGTGTGTGTATGTGTATGTGTGTGTGAGTGTGTGTGTGAGTGTGTGTGTCTGTGTGAGTGTGTGTGTGTATGTGTGTGTGTGTGAGAGTGTGTGTGTGAGTGTGTGTGTGTTTGTGTGTGTCTGTGTGTGTGTGTCTGTGTGTGTGTTTGTATGTGTGTGTGTGTGTTTCCCAGAAATACAGCCTTCCTTCTAAACCCTCACAACTGCACCCTTCTCCCTGCTCCCCTTCTCAATAGGGTGGTGGTGATGGGAGATTTTAAGCTTCCCAACATTGACGTCAGAGGTCTGGATGGGGTAGAATTTGTAAGAAGCGTCCAGGAGAGTTTTCTAGAGCAGTATATCAATAGTCCGACGAGGGAAGGGGCCATATTGGACCTGGTACTGGGGAACGAGCCAGGACAGGTGGTAGAAGTTGCTGTGGGGGGATTTCTTTGGGAACAGTGACCACACTTCTGTAAGTTTTAGAATACACTTAGACAAAGAAGAGAGTGGTCCTAAGGGAAGAGTACTAAACTGGGCCAAGGCCAATTATACCAAAATTAGGCAGGAGCTTGGAAATGTGGATTGGACACAGCTATTTGAAGGGAAGTCCACATTTGAGATGTGGGGGGCTTTCAAAGATAGGTTAAAGATAGTGCAGGATAGGCATGTCCTGGTGAAGGCAAAGGATAGGAAGGGCAAGATTCATGATGACAGGAGAAATTGTACGATGAGCCAAGAGGAAAAGGGAAGTGCACATAAGGTCCAGGCAGCTAAGGATAGAACAGACCCTGGAGGAATATCGGGAGAGTAGGACCAATTTTCAACGAGGAATCAAGCGGGCTAAAAGGGGTCATGAAATAACTTTAGCGAGCAGAATTAAGGAGAATCCCAAAGCATTTTATTCTTATTTAAGAAGCAAGTGGGTAACTAGAGAAAGGATTGGTTCACTAAAGGATAATGAAGGAAGGCTGTGTGTCGAACCTGAGAGAATGGGTGAGATTCTGAATGATTACTTTGTGTCAGTGTTCACTGAGGAGAGGAACATGATGGATGGTGAGATTATAGATAGAAGTTTGATTAGTCTGGATCACGGTGACATACGTGGGGAAGATGTGTTGGGTGGGCTAGAGGTTATTAAGGTGGACAAATCCCCAGGACCGGAGGGGATCGATCCCAGGCTGCTGAGGGAGGCGAGAGAGGAAATAGCTGGGGCCCTGACAGATACCTTTGTAGAATTCTTAAATACAGGTGAGGTGCCGGAGGGCTGGAGGGTTGTTCATGTTGTCCCCCTGTACAAGAAGGATAGTAGGGATATTCCGGGTAACTATAGACCAGTGAGTCTGACGTCAGTGGTGGGCAAGTTGCTGGAGAAGATACTGAGGGATACGATCTATTTATTTTTAGAAAAGAATGGGCTTATCAGTGATAGGCAACATGGTTTTGTGTGGGGGAGATCATGCCTTACCAACTTAATAGAATTCTTTGAGGAAGTGACCAAGTTGTTAGATGAAGGAAGGGCTGTTGATGTCATTTACATGGACTTTAGTAAGGCGTTGATAAGGTTCCACAGGGGTCAGTGTTGGGGCCACTGTTGTTTGTAATATACATAAATGATCTGGAAGAGGGCACTGTTGGTATGATCAGCAAGTTTGCAGATGACACAAAGATTGGTGGAGTAGGAGAAAGCATAAGGGACTGTCAGAGAATACAGGAGGATATAAAAAGACTGGAGAGTTGGGTGGAAAAATGGCAGATGGAGTTCAATCCAGACAAATGTGAGGTGGTGCATTTAGGCAAGTCTAATTCTCGAGCAAATTGTACAATGAATGGAAGAGTGTTGGGTAAAGTTGATGAGCAGAGAGATCTGGGAGTGCAGGTCCATTGTACCCTGAAGGTTGCTGCACAGGTGGATAGAGTGGTCAAGAAGGAATATAGTATGCTTGCCTTCATTGGATGGGGTATTGAGTATAAGAGCTGGCAAGTCATGTAAACATTGTACAAGAAATTGGTTCGGCCGCATTTCGAATACTGTGTACAGTTCTGGTCGCCACATTACCAAAAGGATGTGGACGCTTTGGAGAGGGGGCAGAGAAGGTTTACGAGGATGTTGCCTGGTATGGAAGGTGCTAGCTATGAAGAGAGGTTGAGTAGGTCAGGTAGTACTGAGGAAGTGGGGAGGCTACAGAAGGATCTAGACAGGTTGGGAGAGTGGTCCAGGAAATGGCTGATGGAATTTAACGTGAGCAAGTGCGAGGTCTTGCACTTTGGCAAAAAGAATAAAAGCACAGACTACTTTCTAAATGGTGAGAAAATTAATAAAGCCAAAGCACAAAGGGATCTGGGAGTGCTAGTCGAGGATTCTCTAAAGGTAAACATGCAGGTTGAGTCTGTGATTAAGAAAGCGAATGCAATGTTGTCTCTTATCTCAAGAGGGTTGGAATATAAAAGCACCGTTGTGCTACTAAGACTTTATAAAGCTCTGGTTAGGCCCCATTTGGAGTACTGTGTCCAGTTTTGGTCCCCACACCTCAGGAAGGACATACTGGCACTGGAACGTGTCCAGCGGAGATTCACACGGATGATCCCTGGAATGACAGGTCTAGCATATGAGGAACGGCTGAGGATACTGGGATTGTATTCGTTGGAGTTTAGAAGATTAAGGGGAGATCTAATAGAGACGTACAAAATAATACATGGCTTGGAAAAGGTGGATGCTAGAAAATTGTTTCCGTTAGGCGAGGAGACTAGGACCCGTGGACACAGCCTTAGAATTAGAGGGGGTCATTTCAGAACAGAAATGTGGAGACATTTCTTCAGCCAGAGAGTGGTGGGCCTGTGGAATTCATTGCCACGGAGTGCAGTGGAAGCCGGGACGCTAAATGTCTTCAAGGCCGAGATTGATAGGTTCTTGTTGTCTCGGGGAATTAAGGGCTACGGGGAGAACGCTGGCAAGTGGAGCTGAAATGCGCATCAGCCATGATTGAATGGCGGAGTGGACTCGATGGGCCGAATGACCTTACTTCCACTCCTATGTCTTATGGTCTTATGGTCTTATTTTCATTAGGAAAAAGATTGAGGGAGGGACCTGATTGAGGTTTATAAAATCATGAAGGGTATAGACAGGGTGGATAGAGACAAGCTTTTTCCCAGGATGAAGGATTCAATAACGAGAGGTCACACTTTCAAGGTGAGAGGTGGAAAGTTTAAGGGGGATACACGTGGCAAGTACTTCACACAGAGGGTGGGGGGTGTTTGGAATGCGTTGCCAGCAGAGGTGGTAGAGACAGGCACGGGAGATTCATTTAAGATGCATCTGGACAGATGTATGAGTAGGTGGGGAGTAGGTGCTTAGGAATTGGGCGACAGGTTCAGAAAGTGGATTTGGATCGGCTCAGGGCTGGAGGGCCGAAGGGCCTGTTCCTGGGCTGTAAAGTTTCTTTGTGCTTTGTTCTCAAGGTTCAGAGTTCAGGTTCAGGTTAGGCAATGGATTTTGGAATCTACCTGAATCAATCTTCATTCTTGAGATGCTGATATTTGACCTGCTGGGGTGTCACAATGAAACTGACCCCATGTTCACTGGGGTGTGGAGTTAGGTCAAAGATGAGAGTGATGAACCCGAGCTATTAAACTGAAACCTGAACCCTTTCTCTTAGCGCCACACAGATGGTGTGGGCGATTTCCCTGGGAACATGGATGGCACTCAGTGACAAGTAGAGTTCCACAGTGTTCCATGCTGAACACAGAACATAGAACGTTCCAGCACATTACAAGCCCTTCGGCCCTTGATGTTGCGCCGACCTGTGGAACCAATCTGAAGCCCATCTAACCCTCACTATTCTATTATCATTCACATGTCTATCCAATGACCATTTAAATCCCCTTAAAGTTGGCGAGTCCACTACTCTTGCAGGCAGTGCATTCCACACCCCGACTATTTTCTGAGTAAAGAAACTACCTCTGACATCTCTCCTGTATCTATCACCCCTCAATTTAAAGCTATGTCCCCTCGTGCTAGCCCTCACCATCCAAGGAAAAAAAGTCTCTCTGTCCACCCTATCTAACCCTCTGATTATCTTATATGTCTCTATTAAGTCACCTCTCAACATTCTTCTCTCTAATGAAAACAGCCTCAACTCCCTCAACCTTTCCTCGTAAGACCTTCCCTCCATACCAGGCAACATCCTGATAAATCTCCTCTGAACCCTTTCCAAAGCTTCCACATCCTTCCTATAATGCGGTGACCAGAACTGTACGCAATACTCCAAGTGCAGCCGCACCAGAGTTTTGTACAGCTGCAGCATGACCTCATGGATCCGAAACTCAATCTCTCTTCCTATAAAGGCTAACACGATGTACACCTTGTTAACAAACCTATCAACCTGGTTGGTAACTTTCAGGGATCTATGTGCATGGACACTGGGATCTCCCTACTCATCTACACCACCAAGAATCTTACTGTGACTTGGAGGTGCTGGTGTTGGACTGGGTTGCACAAAGTTAAAAATCACACAACACTAGCCATTTGGATAGGCTCAAAGGTAGAAGACCAAGGGTGGTGGTGGAGGGTTGTTTTTCAGACTGGAGGCCTGTGACCAGGGGAGTGCCACAAGGATCGGTGCTGGGCCCTCTACTTTTTGTCATTTACACAAATGATTTGGATGTGAGCATAAGAGGTACATTTAGTAAGTTTTCAGATGACACCAAAATTGGAGGTGTAGTGGACAGCGAAGAGGGTTACCTCAGATTACAACAGGATCTGGACCAGATGGGCCAATGGGCTGAGAAGTGGCAGATGGAGTTTAATTCAGATAAATGTGAGGTGCTGCATTTTGGGAAAGCAAATCTTGGCAGGACTTATACACTTAATAGTAAGGTCCTAGGGAGTGTTGCTGAACAAAGAGACCTTGCAGTGTAGGTTCGTAGCTCCTTGCAAGTGGAGTTGCAGGTAGATAGGATAGTGAAGAAGGCGTTTGGTATGCTTTCCTTTATTGGTCAGAGTATTGAGTACAGGAGTTGGGAGGTCATGTTGTGGCTGTACAGGACATTGGTTAGGCCACTGTTGGAATATTGCGTGCAATTCTGGTCTCCTTCCTATCTGAAGGATGTTAGAACATAGAACATAGAACATAGAACAATACAGCACAGAACAGGCCCTTCGGCCCACGATGTTGTGCCGAACTTCTATCCTAGATTAAGCACCCATCCATGTACCTATCCAAATGCCGCTTAAAGGTCGCCAATGAATCTGACTCTACCACTCCCTCGGGCAGCGCATTCCATGCCCCCACCACTCTCTGGGTAAAGAACCCACCCCTGACATCTCCCCTATACCTTCCACCCTTCACCTTAAATTTATGTCCCCTTGTAACACTCTGTTGTACCCGGGGAAAAAGTTTCTGACTGTCTACTCTATCTATTCCTCTGATCATCTTATAAACCTCTATCAAGTCACCCCTCATCCTTCGCCGTTCCAAGGAGAAAAAGCCGAGAACTCTCAACCTATCCTCGTATGACCTACTCTCCATTCCAGGCAACATCCTGGTAAATCTTCTCTGCACCCTCTCCAAAGCTTCCACATCTTTCCTAAAGTGAGGCGACCAGAACTGCACACAGTACTCCAAATGTGGCCTAACCAAAGTCCTGTACAGCTGCAACATCACCTCACGACTCTTGAATTCAATCCCTCTGCTAATGAACGATAATACTCCATAGGCCTTCTTACAAGCTCTATCCACCTGAGTGGCAACCTTCAAAGATCTATGAACATAGACCCCAAGATCCCTCTGTTCCTCCACCTGACCAAGAACCCTACCATTAACCCTGTATTCCGCATTCTTATTTGTTCTTCCAAAATGGACAACCTCACACTTGGCAGGGTTGAACTCCATCTGTCACTCCTCAGCCCAGCTCTGCATTATATCTAAGTCCCTCTGCAGCCGACAACAGCCCTCCTCTTGTTGTGAAACTTGAAAGGATTCAGAAAAGATTTACAAGGATGTTGCCAGGGTTGGAGGAGTTGAGCTACAGGGAGAGGCTGAACAGGCTGTGGCTGTTTTCCCTGGAGAGTCGGAGGCTGAGGGGTGACCTTATAGAGGTTTATAAAATCATGAGGGGCATGGATAGGGTAAATAGGCAAAGTCTTTTCCCTGAGGTAGGGGAGTCCAGAACTAGAGGGGCATAGGTTTAGGGTGAGAGGGGAAAGATATAAAAGAGACATAAGGGGCAACTTTTTCACAGTGAGGGTGATGCGTGTATGGAATGAGCTGCCAGAGGAAGTGGTGGAGGCTGGTCCAATTGCGACATTTAAGAGGCATTTGGATAGGTATATGAATAGGAAGGGTTTGGAGGGATATGGGCCGGGTGCTGGCAGGTGGGACTAGATTGGGTTGGGATATCTGGTCGGCATGGACAGGTTGGACCGAAGGGTCTGTTTCCATGCTGTACATCTCCATGATTCTATGACCAGGTTAGAGTCCAACAGCTTTCAGAGCACTGCTCCTTCATCTGGTAGTTGTGGAGGTTAAGATCATGCTCACAATGGGCGTTTCCACACTCTACACCAGCATCCCCCACAATGATGGCAATAGACAATAGACAATAGACAATAGATGCAGGAGTAGGCCATTCTGCCCTTCGAGCCTGCACCGCCATTCAATATGATCATGGCTGATCATTCCTAATCAGTATCCTGTTCCAGCCTTATCTCCATACCCCTTGACTCCACTATCTTTAAGAGCTCTATCCAATTCTTTCTTAAAAGAATCCAGAGACTGGGCCTCCACTGCCCTCTGGGGCAGAGCATTCCACACAGCCACCACTCTCTGGGTGAAGTAGTTTCTCCTCATCTCTGTCCTAAATGGTCTACCCCGTATTTTTAAGTTGTGTCCTCTGGTTCGGCACTCCCCCATCAACGGAAATATGTTCCCTCCTGCCAGAGTGTCCAGTCCTTTCATAATCCTATACGTTTCAATCAGATCCCCTCTCAGTCTTCTAAACTCAAGGGTATAAAAGCCCAGTCGCTTCAGTTGCATCATGGCAACACCCTCAGTACTCAACACCAACGACTACCAATCTCCAAACACCATCCTATAACTCATCTGCTTTATCCTCGACCACAATGTCTTCACCTTCAGCAACCGGTTCTTCATCCAGACATACAGAACAGCCATGGGGACCAAAGTTGGACCCCAATATGCCAACATTTTCATGCATAAGTTTGAACAAGACTTCTTCTCTATGCAGGATCCCCAGCCAACATTGTACACCAGATACATTGACGACATTTCCTTCCTCTGGACCCATGGTGAGGAGTCACTGATAAAACTACACAGTGACATCAACAAGTTTCATCCCACCATCAAACTCATCATGGACTACTCTCGACTATCTGTCTCATTCTTGGACACATGCATCTCCATCAAGGATGGACACCTCAGCACCACACTCTACCGCAAACCCACAGACGACCTCACAATGCTACACTTCTCCAGCTTCCACCCAAAACATATTAAAACAGCCATCCCCTATGTACAAGCTCTCTACATACACAGGATCTGTTCAGGTGAGGAGGAACATGACGGGCACCTGGAAGTACTCAGTGATGCCCTCATAAGAACGGGGTACAATGCCCAACTCATCGACCACCAGTTCCGACGAGCCACAGCAAGGAACCATAATGACCTCCTCAGGAGACAGACACGTGCTGCAACTGACAGGGTACCCTTCGTTGTTCAGTACTTCCCAGGGGCTGAAAAATTACGCCATGTTCTTCATGACCTGCAACACATTATCAACGAGGATGAGCACCTCACCAAGACCTTCCTCACACCTCCACTTCTCGCCTTTAAACAACCGCCAAACCTCAAACAGATCATTGTTTGTAGCAAACTGCCCGGCTCTCAGGACAACACCATACAACCCTGTCATGGTAGACGCTGCAAGACGTGTCAGAGTGTGGACATGGATACCACCATTATGAGTGTGGGCACCTCCCACCGTGTACGTGGCAGGTACTCATGTGACTCAGCCAACGTTGTCTATCTCATAGCTGCAGGTAAGGATACCCTAAGGTGTGGTACATTGGTGAGACCGAGCAGAGGCTACGGCAACAGATGAATGGGCACCACACAACAATCAACAGACAGGAGGGTTCCCTCACAGTCAGGGAAGACTTCAGCGATCCAGGACATTAGGCCTTGGACCTTCAGGTGACCATCCTCCGAGACAGACTTCAGGACTGGCAACAACGCAAAGTGGCCGAGGAGCAGAGGCTGATAGCCAAGTTCAATACCCACAGGGCTGAGCTCAACCAGGACCTTGGGTTCATGTCACACTACAGGTGACCTCACTGCACTATACATACACACACACACTCCTACAGACTCATACACTCACGCAGACCCTCCCTCATTCACAAGTTCTCTCTCATATGCACACACATACACCCCCCACACTCAGACTGACAAATGCATCCTCTCACACATACCCTCTCACACTCACACACACACACTTAGCCAAGCTTACACACACACACACACACGCACACACACACACACACACACACACACACAGTCACATGCACTCATACACACACTCACACACTCACATGCACACTCAGTCTGTCACTCCTCCATGCACACACATATAAGCTCAAGGGGTGAGTTTGTTTTGTAGAATTGCATTTTAGTTTACTCAGAAGCTGCATGAATCTATGTAAAACTCTGTAAACTATACAGAGGGTTTATCAGTCTGACATAGCATTGGGACACAGACAGACTTCTCACTTACTGTTTAAAAAGCTGAGCTATCTTAAGAACGTAATTTAAAAGAACTTCTGGGATTTACATATCAAAGAACAGAAACCAGCCTATCCCATTCTAAAAGATGAAAGTTTTAATCTTAGATTGTTTCCTCTACCCCATCTCCATGACACTGGATTCCTTTGGCTATAAATTCTGTGAGCATGATATTAACCCCCACAACCACCAGCTAAAGGAACTGCGTTTCATTCCTGTTACTCCTTCCAAAGTGAATCACCTCACACTTTTCCACATTAAACTCCATTTTCCATCTCTCAGCCCAGCTCTGCAGCTTATCTATGTCTCTCTGTAACCGACAACATCCACCGACCTCAGTGTCAACCGCAAATTTACTAACCCATTCTTCTACACCTTTATCCAGGTCATTTATAAAAATGACAAACAGCAGTGGCCCCAAAACAGATCCACTGGTAACTGAACTCCAGGATGAACATTTCCCATCAACCACCACCCTCTGTCTTCATACCTGTTGAGACCACAACTATTCACATTATACATGAGCTGGATGAAGGAGCTTGTGGCTAATTTTGCTGATGACACTAAGATAGATGGAGGGACAGGTAGTGTTGAGGAAGCTGGGAAGCAGCAGAAGGACTTGGACAAGCTGGGAGAGTGGGTGACAAATGGAATACAATCTGGAAAAGTGTGAGATTATACACTTTGGTAGGAAGACTAGAGACCTATTTTCCAAATGGGAAATGGCTTTGGAAATCTGAAGCGCAAAGAGACTTAGAGAGTGTATTTAAAAAGAGATACAAAGGTGAGTCAGGGGATCAAGGGTCAGGGGGAAAGGGTGGAGAATAGCGTTGAGAAACCTATCAGCCATGATCAAATGGTGAAGCCGACTCGATGGGCCAAATGGCCTAATTCTGCTCCTATATCTCATGGTCTTATAGTGGAGTGCAGACGGGGAAATCCTGTGCTGCTGCTGCTGCCTTCTGTGTGTTATCATCAAAACCCAGGTGACATCCCTCAACTCATGACCGTACCAGACTGGACACCTTAAACTGGTATAAAGACCAGATCCCTTGGTTGTCATTATTTTAGATTGTGGAACGCAATGAGAAAAATGTACAGCTTTCAAACAGGGAGGAGTTGCAGCTTTCGGAACAAGTGACTGGAGCTCATTGTGAGTTGTGGTTACACTGCTGGTTTGTTCAAGGCACTGGGGGAAGGATTGATACACAGGGATTGGTTCGGGGGCTATGTATTCCGAGTTGTTGCCCAGAGACGAACTGCTGGTTGTGTTATCCAATCAGGAGTGGCTGTGGGGGTCAGGAATTCTTAGCTTGACAACAGGAATATGATTAGTTCCTGGGTAGGTGGACAGACTAGATATGAACAACACAGAAATGAAAGCTTCCAGACTGTGAAAAGTCACCAGCCTTAAAGAGACATAACAAATCATTTAAAGATAGATTCTGGTCTTACTCACCTTTTGGTTACAATCTGCTGCCTTGACACAGAATGAAAGGCCACAGATTTAAACTGATTACTGACCTCCACAAAACACAACATGTGAGTGATGCTGAACATTGTGTAATCATTGGGGACCATCCCCACTTCTGACCTTCTGATGGAGGGAAGGTCATTGATGAAGCAGCTGAAGATGGTTGGGTCTAGGACACTCCCCTGAGGGACTCCTGCAGAGATGTCCTGGAGCTGAGATGACTGACCCTCCAACAACCACAACCATCTTCCTCTGTGCCAGGTATGACTCTAACCAGCGGAGAGTTTGCCCCTGATACCCATTGATTCCAGTTTAGCCAGGGCTCCGTGATGCCACACTCGGTCGAATGCAGCCTTGATGTCAGGGACTGTCCCTCTCCCCTAACCCTCTGGAATTCAGCTCTTTTGTCCATGTTTGACCCAAGGCTGTAATGAGGTCAGGAGCTGGGTGACCCTGGGGGATCCCAAACTGGGCGTCACTGAGCAGGTTATTGCTGAGCAGGTGCTGCTTGATAACTCTGTTACTGACCCCTTCCATCACTTTATTACATCACTCTTGTATCCACACTCACTTTTCCAACCAGTTGCATCTTTTGCACTCATTTTCAGTGACCTTTGATCTGTCCTGTCTCATCTTTTGGTAATAAACTAGGTGAAAGTGAGGACTGCAGATGCTGGAGATCAAAGTCAAGAGTGTGGTGCTGGAAAAGCACAGCAGGTCAGGCAGCATCCAAGGAGAAGGAAAATCCATGTTTCAGGCAAAAGCCCTTCATCATGAATGACCTTGATGAAGGGCTCCTGCCCAAAACATCGATTCTCCTGCTTCTTGGATGCTGCCTGACCTGCTGTGCTTTTCCAGCACCACTCTAATCTTGAACCTGGTAATAAAGCCCTTCTCTGATGCTGGGCTGAAATGAATCTCACTCAGTATGAAGAGGGATATAAATTGAGGACCTCATCACTGTTACTGAGCTTCATAACGCCACGAGGGGCATGGATACGGTGAATAACCACGGCCTTTTCCCCAGGATAGGGGTGTCCTAAACTAGAGGGCATAGGTTTAAGGTGAGAGGGGAAAACTCTAAAGAGGACCTAATAGGCAACGTTTTCACGCAGAGGGTGGTACGTGTATGGAATGAGCTGCCAGAGGAAGTGGTGGAGGCTGGTGCAATGACAACATTTAAGAGGCATTTGGATGGGTATATGAATAGGAAGGGTTTGGAGGGATATGGGCTGGGTGCTGGCAGGTGGGACTAGATTAGGTTGGGATAACTGGTTGGCATGAACAGGTTGGACCGAAGGGTCTGTTTCCATGCTGTACATCTCTATGACTATGACAATGTGGTTAGAGTCATACCTGGCACATAGGAAAATGGTTGTTGTTGTTGGAGGTCATTCATTGCAGCTCCAAGACATAAGGCCACAAGACCATCAGATAGAGAAGCAAAATTAAGCCATTTGCCCCATCGAGTCAGCTCTGCCATTCAATCACGGTCAGTGCGTTTCTCAACCCCATCCTCTTGCCTTCTCCCTGTAAACCATGATCCCCTTCCCGATCAAGAACCTCTCTATCTGTCTTAAATACACTCAGTGACTTGGCCTCCCCAGCCCTCTGCAGCAATGAGCCCCACAGATTCACCACCCTCCAGCTGAAGAAATCCCTCTCCATCACAGTTCTAAAGGGTCGTCCCTTCACCCTGAGGCTGTGCCCTCAGGTCCTAGTCTCTCCTACCAGTGAAAACATCTTCTCCATGTCCACTCTATCCAGGACTGTCAGTATTCTGTACGTTTCAGTCAGATCCCCTTCATCATTTTAAACCCCATCCATTACAGACCCAGAGTCCTTGACCACTCCTCATGTGACAAGCCCTTCATCCCTGGGATCATTCTTGTACACCTCCTCTGGACCCCCTCCATTGCCAGCACATCCTTCCTTAGATACGGGGCCCAAAACTGCTCACAATATTCCAGATGCAGGCTGACCAGAGCCTTATACAGCCTCAACAGGCAATCTCTGCTCTTGTATTCTAGCCTTCTTGAAATCAATGCTAACATGGTATTTGCCTTTCTAACTGTGAGCTGAACCTGCAAATCCCTCTGTGATACCAATTTCTGAAGCCTTTCCCCATTTAGAAAATAGTCTCTCTCTTTTCTTCCTACCTCACACTTTCATAGAACATAGAACATAGAACAATACAGCATAGAACAGGCCCTTCGGCCCACGATGTTGTGCCGAACTTCTAACCTAGATTAAGCACCCATCCATGTACCTATCCAAATGCCGCTTAAAGGTCGCCAATGATTCTGACTCTACCACTCCCACGGGCAGCGCATTCCATGCCCCCACCACTCTCTGGGTAAAGAACCCACCCCTGACATCTCCCCTATACCTTCCACCCTTCACCTTAAATTTATGTCCCCTTGTAACACTCTGTTGTACCCGGGGAAAAAGTTTCTGACTGTCTATCTATTCCTTTGATCATCTTATAAACCTCGATCAAGTCACCCCTCATCCTTCGCCGTTCCAACGAGAAAAGGCCGAGAACTCTCAACCTATCCTCGTACGACCTACTCTCCATTCCAGGCAACATCCTGGTAAATCTTCTCTGCACCCTCTCCAAAGCTTCCACATCTTTCCTAAAGTGAGGCGACCAGAACTGCACACAGTACTCCAACTGTGGCCTAACCAAAGTCCTGTACAGCTGCAACATCACCTCACGTTTCTTGAATTCAATCCCTCTGCTAATGAACGATAATACTCCATAGGCCTTCTTACAAACTCTATCCACCTGAGTGGCAACCTTCAAAGATCTATGTACATAGACCCCAAGATCCCTCTGTTCCTCCAGCTGACTAAGAACCCTACCATTAACCCTGTATTCCGCATTCTTATTTGTTCTTCCAAAATGGACAACCTTACACTTGGCAGGGTTGAACTCCATCTGCCACTCCTCAGCCCAGCTCTGCATCATATCTAAGTCCCTCTGCAGCCGACAACAGCCCTCCTCACTGTCCACAACTCCACCTATCTTCGTATCATCTGCAAATTTACTGACCCACCCTTCGACTCCCTCATCTAAGTCATTAATAAAAATTACAAACAGCAGAGGACCCAGAACTGATCCCTGCGGAACTCCACTTGTAACTGGGCTCCAGGTTGAATATTTACCATCTACCACCACTCTCTGACTTCAACCGGTTAGCCAGTTTTCTATCCAATTGGCCAAATTTCCCTCTATCCCATGCCTCCTGACTTTCCGCATAAGCCTACCATGGGGCTTATTATATTCCATCTGCTACTCCTGTATTATATTCCATCTGCCACTCCTGTATTATATTCCATCTGCCACTCCTTTGCCCACTCTCCCAGCCTGTCCAAGTCCTTCTGTACCCTCCCTACTTCCTCAACACTACCTGTCCCTCCACCTACCTTGTGTGATCTGCAAACTTAGCAACAATATCCTCAGTTCCTTTGTCAAGATCGTTAATATATAATGTGAATAGTTGTGGTCTCATCATTGACCCCTCAAGATCTCCATGAGTCACCGGCTGCCATCCTGAAAAAGACCCCTTTATCCCCACTCTCTGCCTTCTGCCAGTCAACCAATCCTCTATCCAGGCCAGTACCTTGTCACTGACACCATGGGCCCTTATCTTATTTAGCAGCCTCCTGTGCAGCACCCTGTCAAAGGCCTTCTGAAAATCCAAACAGATCACGTCCTCTCGCTCTCCTTTGTCAATGTTTTTCATTACCTCCTCAATGAATTCTAACCGATTTGTCAGCCATGACCTCCCCTTGACGAAGTCATGCTGACTCAGCCCTATTTTACCCTGCACTTGCAAGTACTCCATAATCTCATCCTCAATAATGAACTCTAAAATCTTACCAATGACCGAGGTCAGGCCAATCTCCCTAAAACTTCCTGCCTTTTACCTAGTTCCCTTCTTGAACAGGAGTGTTACATTACCATTTCCAGTCCTCTGGGACCCTCCCTGATTCCAGTGACTCCTGGAAGATCACCACCAATGCCTCTTCAATCTCCTCAGCTATTTCCTTCAGAACCCTAGAGTGTAGTCCATCTGGTCCAGGTAGTTGACCCACCTTCAGACCTTTCAGCTTTCCCAGTATCTTGTCCATAGTGATGGCCACTGCACTGACCTCTGCCCCCTGATTCTGTTGAAGTTCTGGAATGCTGCTGGTGTCTTCCACCATCAAAACTGATGTAAACAGTTCCTCCACCATTTCCTGGTTTTCCATTACTACTTCTCCAGCCTCATTTTCCAGTGGTCCAATGACAATCCTTACCTGTCTCTTAGCTTTTAGATATCTCAAAATCTGCTTCGAGATACAGGAGCAAAGTAGTCCCTTCAGCCATTAAGTCTGCTCAATGATTCAATAATGACTGATGTGCTGGGTCCTCTACTTTTTGTCATTTACATAAATGATTTGGATGTGAGCATAAGAGGTACAGTTAGTAAGTTTGCAGAAGACACCAAAATTGGAGGTGTAGTGGACAGTGAAGAAGTTTACCTCAGATTACAACAGGATCTGGACCAGATGGGCCAATGGGCTGAGAAGTGGCAGATGGAGTTTAATTCAGATAAATGCAAGGTGCTGCATTTTGGGAAAGCAAATCTTAGCAGGACTTATACACTTAATGGTAAGGTCCTAGGGAGTGTTGTTGAACAAAGAGACCTTGGAGCTCCTTGAACGTGGTGTCGCAGGTAGATAGGAAGTGAAGAAGGTGTTTGGTATGCTTTCCTTTATTGGTCAGTGCATTGAGTACAGGACATTGGAATACTGTGTACAATTCTGGTCTCCTTCCTATCGGAAAGATGTTGTAAAACTTGAAAGGGTTCAGAAAAGATTTACAAGGATGTTGCCAGGGTTGGAGGGTTTGAGCTATAGGGACAGACTGGCGCTGTTTTCCCTGGAGTGTTGGAGGCTGAGGGAGTGATCTTATAGAGGTTTATAAGATCATGAGGGGCATGGATAGGATAAATAGACAAAGTCTGTTCACTGGGGTGGGGAGTCCAGAACTAGAGAGCATGGGTTTTGGGTGAGAAGGGAAAGATATAAAAGAGACCTAAGGGGCAACGTTTTCACACAGAGGGTGGTGCGTGTATGGAATGAGCTGCCAGAGGATGTGGTGGAGGCTGATACAATTGCAACATTTAAAAGGCATCTGGGTGGGTATATGAACAGGAAGGGTTTGGAGGGATATGGGCCAGGTGCTGGCAAATGGGACTAGATTGGGTTGGGATATCTGGTCAGCATGGACGGGTTGGACTGGACAGTCTGTTTCCATGCCGTACATCTCTATGACTCTATGAGATTCACCACCCTCTGCATCTCTGCAGGAGTTCCTCAGGGGAGTGTCCTCGGCCCAACCATCTTCAGCTGCTTCATCAATGACCTTCCCTCCATCAGAAGGTCAGGAGTTCACAGATGATTGCACATTGTTCAGCACCATTCACATGGGAAGATGCTTGTGGGTTTTGAAGGTCAGTCACTGGTTTAAATCTGTGAGGGACTGAAGGAAGTGAGTGTTAGTTGGGAAATGGCTTTGGGTAAATAGCTGTGAAAATCAAGCATGCATTGGTAAACATCTTCCAAGAGTTATAGACTCTGGAATATATTGGAGAAGAGCTCTTGTAATCCCTCTATTTAAAAATGAAGCTGTTGAGTTACCGTTAGCTTGTCAGTCAACTTGGTGTATGTTGTGGGGACAATGCTAGAGTTCATTATAAAAGATGTAACAGCTCAGCACTTGGAAAACAGTCACAGGATCAGACAGATCATGCTTGAGGATGTAACTGATACAGTTGACCAGGGGGAGCCAGTGGATGTGATTTATATGTACTTTCAGAAGGCTTTCAACAAAGTCCGACAGAAGAGATTAATGTGTGAAACAGAGCATGAGGAGTTAGGAGAGTGTATTGAAATGAATAGAAAACTAATCAGCAGACAGGAAGGAATGGGAATGAATCGCAGGCAGCGACCGGTGGGGTCACACAGGGATCGGTGCTTGAACTCTCACTATGTACAATATATATTAATGAGTTAGATGAGGGAAATCAATGTATATTCTGTCCACATTTGGAATTGCCACAAATTGGGAGGGAGGGGGAGTTAGGAGGAGTGTGTAGAGATGTTGTGGTGTGATTCGGACAGGCTTTTGTACCTTCTCCCCGATGGTAGAGGTTGTAGAAAAACATTGCCAGGGTGGGATGGATCTTTGAGAATGCTGGCGGCCTTTCCTTGACAGCGGGCCTGGTAGATGGATTCTATAGATGGGAGGTTGGCCTTTGAGATTGTCTGGGCCGAGTTCACCACTCTCTGTAACCGGCTCTGATCTTGAATGGTACAGTTGCCATACCAGGTAGTGATACATCCAGACAGAATGCTCTCGATGGGGCACCTATAAACGTTGGCAAGGGTATTCGCTGTCATCCCAAATTTCCTCAGCTGCCTGAGGAAGAAGAGACGTTGTTGGGCCTTTGTAACCAGTGTGTCCACATGAAGAGTCCAAGAAAGCTTGTTGTGGATGACCACTCCCAGGAGCTTGACCCTCTCCACTTGTTCCACCTCTGTGCTGTTAATGTGTAGGGGGGTATGAGTAACATCCCACTGAAAGTCAATAATTGAGATCTCGGTTGTTCTCAGTGCACCATTTTTCCAGGTCTCCCACCTCCCGTCAATAGTCTGTTTCATCGCCATCTGAGATTCGACCGACTCTGGTGGTGTCATCAGCGAACTTGTAAATGGCATTATTCTGGTATTTGGCGACGCAGCCATGGGTACACAGTGAGTACAGTAGGAGGCTGAGTACAAACCCCTGGGGGAGGGGGGGGGGGGGGTGGGGGCTCCAGTGTTGAGTGTTAGTGAGGATGAAATATTGTCCCCAATCTTCACTGATTGTGGCCTGTGGGTCAGGAAACTGAGGATCCAGTTGCAGAGAGTGGGGCTTAGTCCGAGATCACTAAGTTTAGTAATCAGTCTCGAGGGGGTAATAGTGTTGAAGGCTGAACTGTAGGCAATGAGGAGGATTCTTACATCGCTGTTCTTGGTGTCAAGATGTTCGAGGAAGGAGTGAAGGGCAAATGATATGGCATCTGATGTGGATCTGTTGGTCCGACAGGCAAACTGGAATTGGTCAAGAGTAGTGGGAAGGCTGGAGTTGATTAATGCCATGACCAGCCTTTCAATTCACTTCATGTCCACCGAAGTTAGGGCCACTGGGCGGTCGTCATGGAGACATACTGCATGAGCCTTCTTAGACACAGGGATGATGTTGGGCCTCTTGAAACAGGCAGGGACAGTGGCCTGCTGCAGGGAGAGGGTGAAGATGTCCGAGAAGCCCTGTGCTTGTTGGTCTGCACATGCTCTGAGTGCGCGGCCTGGTACTCCGTCTGGTCCCATCGCTTTCCTTGGATTCACACAAAGAAAAACGGATCTAACCTCTGATGCAGTGACTGTTGGGATAAGTTCATCAGAACTTGTCGGAATAGGTGTTACCGCTCCGCTGAAATTCTGCTCAAAGAAAGCATAGAAGGTGTTGAGACGATCTGGGAGGGATGTGTCATTGTCTGCTATCTTGCACTGTCTCTTCTTAGAACCTGTCCTTGCCATAGTCACCGGGTGTCTGTTTGGGTCTCTAATTTGGATCGGTATTGGTCCTTGGCTGTCTACTATCTACAAGTGTGTGTCATCTACAAGAAGAACTGCAGAAACTGCACAACCTTCCAAACCCGCATCCACTTCCATCTAGAAGGACAAGGGCAGCAGATACATGGGAACACCACCCCCTGCAAGTTCCCCTCCAAGCCCCTGACCATCCTGACTTGGAAATATATCACCGCTGCTTCAGTGTCACTGGGTCAGAATCCTGGAATTCCCTCCCTAAGGGCATTGTGGGTCTACCCACAGCACATGGACTGCAGCGGGTCAAGAAGGCAGCTCACCCCCACCTTCTCAAGGGGCAACTGGGGACGGGGAATAAATACTGGGCCCAGTCAGTAACACTCACATTCTGTAAATAAATTTAAAAATGTTCTGTTGGATTATTTAAGAATGATCTATCGTTTGTTGATTCCGGCTGGCTATGTCTATTCTATAAGACCCTCCCTGAGTGCCTGGTCATATTTCCCCGAGGACTGTTTCTAAAACCCCATGTTGATGTTGGATTGACTGGGAATGTGCTTACATCCTGCATTAAAACAAGGTGTCATGTTTGCCAGTCTCAAATCTACTGATAATCTCCTCTAACTGGAAAGAGAAGCTGATAATTCTTAAGGCGAAGGGAATCAAAGGGTAATGGGAGGAAGCAGGAATAGGGGACTGCGTCGGATGAGAAGCCATGATTGTATTGAATGGAGAAGCAGGTTTGAGGGGCCGAAAGGCCTCCTCTATCTTATGCTTCTAAAAGTATACACAGTTCTCCAGATGTGCTCTTGCCAATGCAAAAATAATCTCTACTTTTGTTTTTGTTCTCTTTGAAATAAATAACAACATTCCCTTGACCTTCCTAATGTCACTGTACATCCAGTGATTTGAAAAAGCAGCTCACCCCCTCCCTCCCCAAAGACTCAAGACATGGAGCACAGAGATGGGATCAGCCAGTGAGACTCTGTGATGTTGTGAAGGATTGCAAAGGAGTTAGTGAGGGTGTACAAAACATTTCTGTAAATGGCACCAGAGCAGACGGATTTCAGTCAAGTGGATGGTTTGGAATCCCTGCCGGAAGAGTGCTCAGTGAGAGCAGGAACAAGCGCTGATTCCATCCGGGAGTCTGATTCCATTGGGGAGTCTGATTCCATCGAGGAGTCTGAATCCATCGGGGAGTCTGATTCCATCGGAGAGTCTGAATCCATCGAGGAGTCTGATTCCATCAGGGAGTCTGAATCCATCGGGGTGTCTGATTCCATTAAGGAGTCTGATTCCATCGGGGGGGCTGAATCCATCGGGGTGTCTGATTCCATTAAGGAGTCTGATTCCATCGGGGAGTCTGATTCCATCGAGGAGTCTGATTCCATCGGGGAGTCTGATTCCATTGAGGAGTCTGATTCCATCGAGGAGTCTGATTCCATCGGGGAGTCTGATTCCATTGAGGAGTCTGATTCCATCGAGGAGTCTGATTCCATCAGGGAGTCTGATTCCATTGAGGAGTCTGATTCCATCGGAGAGTCTGATTCCATTTAGGAGTCTGATTCCATCGGGGAGTCTGATTCCATTAAGGAGTCTGATTCCATCGGGGAGTCTGATTCCATTGAGGAGTCTGATTCCATTAAGGAGTCTGATTCCATTGCGGAGTCTGATTCCATCGGGGTGTCTGATTCCATTAAGGAGTCTGATTCCATTAAGGAGTCTGATTCCATTGAGGAGTCTGATTCCATCGGGGGGTCTGATTCCATTGAGGAGTCTGATTCCATTAAGGAGTCTGATTCCATTGAGGAGTCTGATTCAATCGAGGAGTCTGATTCCATTGGGGAGTCTGATTCCATCGGGGAGTCTGATTCCATTGAGGAGTCTGATTCCATTGAGGAGTCTCATTCCATTGGGTGTCTGATTCCATTAAGGAGTCTGATTCCATTAAGGAGTCTGATTCCATTGGAGTGTCTGATTCCATTAAGGAGTCTGATTCCATTGAGGAGTCTGATTCCATCGAGGAGTCTGATTCCATCAAGGAGTCTGATTCCATTGAGGAGTCTGATTCCATCAAGGAGTCTGATTCCATCAGGGTGTCTGATTCCATTAAGGAGTCTGATTCCATTGAGGAGTCTGATTCCATCGGAGAGTCTGATTCCATTGAGGAGTCTGATTCCATCGGAGAGTCTGATTCCATTGAGGAGTCTGATTCCATCGGGGAGTCTGATTCCATTAAGGAGTCTGATTCCATCGGGGAGTCTGATTCCATTGAGGAGTCTGATTCCATTAAGGAGTCTGATTCCATTGCGGAGTCTGATTCCATCGGGGTGTCTGATTCCATTAAGGAGTCTGATTCCATTAAGGAGTCTGATTCCATTGAGGAGTCTGATTCCATCGGGGGGTCTGATTCCATTGAGGAGTCTGATTCCATTGAGGAGTCTGATTCCATTGAGGAGTCTGATTCCATTAAGGAGTCTGATTCCATTGAGGAGTCTGATTCAATCGAGGAGTCTGATTCCATTGGGGAGTCTGATTCCATTAAGGAGTCTGATTCCATTGAGGAGTCTGATTCCATTGAGGAGTCTCATTCCATTGGGTGTCTGATTCCATTGAGGAGTCTGATTCCATTAAGGAGTCTGATTCCATCGGGGAGTCTGATTCCATTAAGGAGTCTGATTCCATTGAGGAGTCTGATTCCATTGAGGAGTCTGATTCCATCGGGGAGTCTGATTCCATCAAGGAGTCTGATTCCATCGGGGAGTCTGATTCCATTAAGGAGTCTGATTCCATCGGGGAGTCTGATTCCATCAAGGAGTCTGATTCCATCGGGGAGTCTGATTCCATCAAGGAGTCTGATTCCATTAAGGAGTCTGATTCCATTGAGGAGTCTGATTCCATTGAGGAGTCTGATTCCATCGGGGAGTTCAAAGCCACCACCTGCTGGACCGAATTGATCGAGAGAAACTGTTCCCATTGGTGGAAAGACTGATGACAACAGATCATATGTTTAAGGTTATTGGCAAAAGAAACAATGGTGAGAACTAGAGAAACATTTTCATGGTGTACTCGAGGGGTTAGGGTCTGGAATGTACTGTCTGAGAGTGTAGGGGAGGGGGAGGGTCACTCGAGGGGTTAGGGTCTGGATTGTACTGTCTGAGAGTGTGGGGGGAGGGGGAGGTTAACTCGAGGGGTTAGGGTCTAGAGTGTACTGTCTGAGAGTGTGGGGGAGGGGGAGGGTCACTCGAGGGGTTAGGGTCTGGATTGTACTGTCTGAGAGTGTGGGGGAGGGGGAGGTTCACTCAGGGGTTTAGGGTCTGGAGTGTACTGTCTGAGAGTGTGGGGGAGGAGGGAGGTTCACTCGGGGGGTTAGGGTCTGGAATGTACTGTCTGAGAGTGTGGGGGGAGGGGGAGGGTCACTCGAGGGGTTAGGGTCTGGAGTTATTGTCTGAGAGTGTGAGGGGAGGGGGAGGTTCACTCGAGGGGTTAGGGTCTGGAGTGTACTGTCTGAGAGTGTGGGGGGAGGGGGAGGTTCACTCGGGGGGTTAGGGTCTGGAATGTACTGTCTGAGAGTGTGGGTGAGGGGGAGGTTCACTCAGGGGTTTAGGGTCTGGAGTGTACTGTCTGAGAGTGTGGGGGAGGAGGGAGGTTCACTCGAGGGGTTAGGGTCTGGAGTGTACTGTCTGAGATTGTGGGGGGAGGGGGAGGTTCACTCGAGGAGTTAGGGTCTGGATTGTACTGTCTGAGAGTGTGGGGGGAGGAGGGAGGTTCACTCGAGGAGTTAGGGTCTGGATTGTACTGTCTGAGAGTGTGGGGGAGGAGGGAGGTTCACTCGAGGAGTTAGGGTCTGGAGTGTACTGTCTGAGAGTGTGGGGGGAGGGGGAGGTTCACTCAAGGGGTGAGGGTCTGGAGTGTACTGTCTGAGAATGTGGGGGGAGGGGGAGGTTCAATTGATTCATTATCTGATGATAATATATTTTTCACTGTCTGGAGATAGAGAGGGGTAAGAGGAGTCACACTTGAACACGACGGACTGATTCATCTGCTTCCGTTCTGAAACCCTATTGTTGAATTCTCCGATTGTCGGCCTGTCTGCCTGAGGTGCTTGTTGAAGCTTATGGTGACTCTCTTTGCAAACTGAGCATGAGCAGGGATGCAGACTGCTCTCGAGTTGATCAATCTCACTGATCAGTCGTTGGTTTATTTTCACCAAGAGTCAAGTGGGTCCAGTGTTGGCTGCTTTCACTCAGTCTGTCTGGTGCTTAAGTGTGAGGCGCCTGAGTTGGTTTTGGCACTGAAATTGATCATTTGGATCAGTGCCAACTGAGATGTTGTCTGATAAACTTTAACAGTAATCTCCTTGACCTTGTTACAACATAGCATGTTCCTTCTCCCACTTCTGGTTTCTGTTTAATTGCAGCCATTCTCTCTCGCAACCTGCAAAATTGCAATCACAAATTCTTTGCCTGTCATGAAATATTTCTCTGCGTATTTGTTTCTTTACTGCCAAGAGAAGTGGGGGGGGGAATAATGTGTTGTTCTTATTCTCATTCATGGGTGTCAATGTCTGGGCCCAGTATTTATTGCCCGTCCCTAGTTGCCCCTTGAGAAGGTGGGGGTGAGCTGCCTTCTTGACCCGCTGCAGTCCATGTGCTGTGGGTAGACCCACAATGCCCTTAGGGAGGGAATTCCAGGATTCTGACCCAGTGACACTGAAGGAACGGTGATATATTTCCAAGTCAGGATGGTGAGGGGCTTGGAAGGGAACTTGCAGGGGGTGGTGTTCCCATGTATCTGCTGCCCTTGTCCTTCTAGATGGAAGTGGTTGTGGGTTTGGAAGGTGCTGTCTGAGGATCATTGGTGAATTTCTGCAGAGCATCTTGTAGACGGTACACACTGCTGCTACTGAGCATCGACGGGGGAGGTATTGCTACCGTTAGTAATCTGTGGATATTTATACCAAGATCCCTCTGATCTTCAGGACTTCCCAGGGTCCTCCCATTCTCAGTGTAACCCCTTGATGAATGTGGCCTTAGTGCATTACCTCACACGTTTCTGGGTGAATTCCATTGGTCACTGCTCTGCTCACTGACCATATCCTCCTGCAGTTTATGGCTCTCTCCCTCACTATTTATCAGCTGAACAATGTTATTTACCACCTGAACACCATGTTGTCATGTACACCACAACCAGTACAAGCTGTGTGGAACCCAATAGAAACAGACTCCCACTCACAGAAACATCCCTGTACCATCATCCTCTGCCTCCTGCCTCTCGGCCAGTTTTGGATCCAATCAGCCATATTGTCTTGCATCCCATGAGCACTTACTTTCTGGACCAGTCTGCCATGAGAGACCTTATCAAAAGCCTTGTTGAAGTCCATCTAGACCACATCCAATACATTTCCCTCATTAACGCTCCTGGTTACTCCCCACTTCCCCAGGAATCGAAAATCCCTCCCATACAGAACGAGGCCATGTGGTCCATCCAGAGACCCCACCCGGAAATACCTCCCAGAAACACCGTCCGGAAACATCATCCAGCGACCCCACCCGGAAATACCTCCCAGAAACACCGTCTGGAAACATCATCCAGCGACCCCACCCGGAAATACCTCCCAGAAACACCGTCCGGAAGCACCATCTGGAAATATCATCCAGAGATAACTCCAGGAAACACCGTCCGGAAACACCACCCGTAGTAATTTTCCAAAATTTGCTGGACTCTGGGGCAGTCCCAGCAGATTGGAAAACAGCAAACGTGACGCTGCTGTTTGCAAAGGAAGTTAGACAAAAGATGGGGAATTATATACCGATGGAAAAGATAGCAAGGCATCTTGATAGAAACTGTCCCGTTGGGCAGATCCAGCAAGGGTTCATGAAGGGCAGGTCAAACTTAACAAATCTTTGGAATTCAACAAAGGCATTTCAAGCAAGGTGGACAATGGGGACCCAGTGGATGTGGTGTACCTAGATTTCCAAAAGGCCTTCAACAAGGTGCTGCACATGAGGCTGCTGTATAAGATAAAGATGCATGGTGTTAGGGGGAGAGTATAAGCGTGGATAGAGGATTGGTTGACAGACAGGAAGCAAAGAGTGGAGATTAAAGAGTGCTTTTCTGATTGGTGATCAGTGTCTAGTGGTGTGCCGCAGGGATCAGTGTTGGGACCACAATTATTTACAATTTATATTGATGATTTGGAGTTGGGGACCATGTGTAGGGTGTCAAAGTTTGCAGATGACACTAAGATGAGTGGCACAGCAAAGTGTGCAGAGGACTGAGAAACTTTGCAGAGGAACATAGATACTATGAGTGAGTGAGCAAAAGTCTGGCAGAAGGGCTACAACGTTAGTAAATGTGAAGCCATCCATTTTGGTTGGAATAACAGTAAAAGGATTATTACTTGAATGGTAAAATATTGCAGCATGCCGCTGTGCAGAGGGACCTGGGTGTCATTGTACATGAATCACAGAAGGTTGGTCTGTAGGTACAACAGATAATTAGGAAGGTAAATTTAATTTTGTCCTTCATTTCTAAAAGGATTGAGTTTAAAAGCGGGGGGGGGGGGTTATTTTACAGCTGTATAGGGTTCTGGTGAGGCCACACTGGAGTACTGTGTGCAGTTTTGGTCTCCTTACTTGAGAAAGGATGGACTGGCACTGGAGGGGGTGCAGAGGAGGTTCACTCGGTTGGTTCCCGAGTTGAGGGGGTGGGTTATGAGGAGAGACTGAGGAGACTGGGATTATATTCATTGGAATTCTGAAGAATGAGGGGGGATCTTTTAGAAATATATAAAGTTATTAAGGGAATTGATTAGATAGAAGCAGAGAGGATATTTCCACTGGTGGGTGACACTAGGACACGAGGGCATGGCCTCAAAATTACGGAGAGCAGACTGAGGACTGAATTGAGAAGGAACTTCTTCACCCAGATGGTTGTGAATCTTGGAATTCCCTACCCAGGGACGTAGTTGAGCTTTCATTAGTAAATGCTTTTAAAGGTAAGGTATATAATCTTTTGAACAATGAAGGAATTAAGGGATACAGTGAGAGGGTGGGGAAGTGGAGCTGAGTCCATGATCTTATTGATTGGTGGAGCAGGCCTGAAGTCCAGGCGGCCGACTCTGCTCCTATTTCTAATGTTCTTAAAGACCGTCCGTAAACAACATCCGAAAAAACCATCCAGAAACACCGTCCAGAAACACCGTCCGGAAACACCATCCAGAAACACCATCCAGAAACACCGTCCGGAAACACCGTCCGGAAACACCGTCCGGAAACACCATCCAGAAACACAATCCGGAAACACAATCCGGAAACACCGTCCGGAAATACCGTCCGGAAACACCATCCAGAAACACCGTCCGGAAACACCGTCCGGAAACACCGTCCAGAAACACCATCCAGAAACACAATCCAGAAACACCGTCCGGAAACACTGCCCAGAAACACCATCCGGAAACACCGTCCAGAAACACCATCCAGAAACACAATCCAGAAATACCGTCCGGAAACACCGTCCGGAAACACCGTCCGGAAACACCATCCAGAAACACAATCCAGAAACACCGTCCGGAAACACTGCCCAGAAACACCATCCGGAAACACCGTCCAGAAACACCATCCAGAAACACAATCCAGAAACACCGTCCGGAAACACCGTCCGGAAACACCATCCGGAAACACCGTCCGGAAACACCATCCGGAAACATCTCCCAGAAACATCTCCTTGAAACACCATTCGGAAACTGTGTCCGGAAAAACCTCCCAGAAACACTGTCCGTAAACACCGTCCAGAAAAACATCTCGAAACAGCATCAAGAAACAGTGTCCAGAAACACCTCCCAGAAAGAAACTCCTGGAAACGCTGTCTGGAAATGCCGTACTGAAACACCTCCCGGAAACACCATCTGGAAGCGCCACCCAGAAACAAATCCCAGAGAAACAGTCTGGAAAAACCTCCGGAAACAACATCTGGAAAAACCATTTAGAACCACCATCCGGAAACACCTCCTGGAAATACTTCCCGGAAACAATGTCTGGAAAAACCATCCAGAAACACCATCTGGAAACACTTCCTGGAAACACCGTCTGGAAACACCTCCTGGAAACACCGCCCAGAAACACCATCTGGAAACACCTCCCAGAAGCGCTGTCCAGAAACACCATCTGGAAAGACCCGTCTGGAATCACCGTGCAGAAACACTGTCCAAAAACACTGTCTGGAAACACCTCCCAGAAACACGCCCGGAAACACCTCCTCGAAACACTATCTGGAGACATTGTCCAGAAACACCTCCTGGAAACACCATTCGGAAACCATCCGGAAAAACTTCCCAGAAAAAGCATCTGGAAACACTGTCCAGAAACACTGTCCAGAAACACCTCCCAGAAAAAAAACACCCGGAAACACTGTCCGGAAACGCCCTATGGAAACACCTCCCAGAAACACCGTCCTGAAGCACCACCCGGAAACACCTCTCAGATAAACAGCCTGGAAATACATCCGAGAAACAACATCCGCATCACCTCCAGGAAACACCATCCCGAAACACCTCCGGGATAAACAGTCTGGAAACACCTACCAGCAATACCACCCAGAAACACCGTACAGAAGCAATCCTGGAAAAACCGTTTGGAAACACTGTCCGGAAAAACCTCCCGGAAACACTATCCAGAAACACTGTCCGGAAACACCATACAGATATATCTCCTGAAAACACCGTCCGGAAACACCACCTGGAAACACCGTCCGGAAACACTTTCCAAAAGCACCTCCCAGAAAAATCATTTGGAAACACCATCCAGAAACACCATCGGGAAACACCGTTCAGAAACAGTGTCCAGAAAAACCTCCTGGAAACACCGTCCAGAAACACTGATCAGAAACATCTCCTGCAAACATTGTTTGGAAACACCATCTGGAAACACTGTCTGGAAACACTGTCCAGAAGCATCTCCCAGAAACACCACCTGGAAACACCATCCAGAAACACCATCTGGAAAAAGATCCCAGAAACACCGTCCGGAAACAACTCCTGGAAACACCATCTGAAAACATTGTTCAGAAACACCATCTGGAAACACCGTCCGGAAACACCATCCAGAAACACCTCCTGAAAGCACTGTCTGGAAAAACGTCCCGGAAACACCAGCCAGATGCACCACCTGGAAGCGCTTCCCAGAAAAATAGTCTGGAAACACGTCCCAGAAACAACATCTGGAAAAACCATCCAGAAGCACCATATGGAAACACCTCCAGGAAACACCGTCCAGAAACACCGTCCAGAAACAACATCCGGAAACACTGTCTGGAAACACTGTCCAGAAAATCCTCCCAGAAACACCATTCAGAAACAATGTCTGGAAAAGCCTTCTGGAAACACCGTCTGGAAACCCTGTCCAGAAACACCCCCAAGAAACACCGTCCGGAAACACCTCCCAGAAACACTGTCCAGAAACACTGTCCGGAAGCACCTCCTGGAAACATTGTCTGGAAACTCCATCAGGAAATACCATGCAGAAACACCATTCGGAAACACCATCCAGAAACACCGTCCACAAACACTGTCTGGAAACACCTCCCAGAAACGCTGTTCAGAAATACTGTCCGGAAACACTGTGCAGAAACATGTCCGGAAACATCATCCAGAAACACCTCCCAGAAACACCTCCCTGAAACACTGTATGGAGACATCATCCAGAAACACCCCCTGGAAACACTGTTCGGAAACACCATCTGGAAAAACATCCTGGAAACAGCATCCGGAAACACGGTACAGAAACACCTCCCAAAAACACCTCCCTGAAACACTGTTCAGAAACACCACCGGGAAACACCTCCCAGAAAAACAGACTGGAAACACCTACCGGAAACACCTCCCAGAAACACCATCCAGAAACATCGTCTGGAAAATCCTCCCGGAAACACCATCCGGAATCACCGTCCAGAAGCATCGTCTGGAAAACTATCCAGAATCACCATCTGGAAATACCATTCAGAAACAGTGTCCAGAAAAGCCTCCTGGAAACACCGTCTGGAAACACCATCCAGAAACATCTCCTGGAAACACTGTCCGGAAACACCATCTGGAAAGACCGTTCAGAAACAGTGTTCGTAAAAACTGTCTGGAAACACCGTCCGGAAACACTGAGCAGAAACTTCTCCCGGAAACACTGTCTGGAAACACCATCCAGAAACACTACCTGGAAACGCCATCTGGAAACACTGTCTGGAAACACTGTCCTGAAGCACCTCCCGGAAACACCATCCAGAAACACTACCTGGAAACGCCATCTGGAAACACTGTCTGGAAACACTGTCCTGAAGCACCTCCCGGAAACACCATCCAGAAACGCCATCTGGAAACACTGTCTGGAAACACTGTCCGGAAGCACCTCCCGGAAACACCATCTGGAAACATCGTCTGGAAACACCATCCAGAAACACTGTCCAGAAACACCATCCAGAAACACCTCCTGGAAACACCTCCCAGAAACACTGTCCGGAAATACCGTCCAGAAACACCGTCCAGAAACACTGTCCAGAAACAACGTCCAGAAACACCTCCTGGAAACACCACCCAGAAACACCATTTGGAAACAGTGCCAGGATTAACTGTCCGGATACACCATCCAGAAACGCCAACCGGAAACACCTTCCAAAAACACCTCCAGGAAACACCGCCCAGAAACACTGTCCAGAAACACCATCCAGAAACAGTGTCCAGAAACACCACCCAGAAAATCAATCTGGAAACACAGTCTGGAAGCACCATCTGGAAACACCGTCCAGAAACAACATCCAGAAACACTGTCAGGAACAGCTCCCGGAAACACCACCCGGAAACATCATCTGGAAACATTGTTTGGAAAGACCATCTGGAAACACCGTCTGGAAACACCCCCCAGAAACACCATCTAGAAACACCTCCTGGAAGCACCTCCTGGAAACACCATCTGGAAACACCTCCCGGAAACACTGACTGGAATCACCGTTTGGAAACAGTGTCCAGAAAAACCTCCTGGATGCACCATCCAGAAACGCTGTCTGGAAACACCGTATGGAAATACTGTCTGGAAACACCATCCGGAAATACCACCTGGAAACGCTATCTGGAAACACTGTCTGGAAACAGTGTCCGGAAGCACGTCTCAGAAACACCATCTGGAAACACTGTCCGGAAACACCTCCTGGAAACACCATCCAGAAACACCATTTGGAAACAGTGCCAGGATTAACTGTCCGGATACACCATCCAGAAACGCCATCCGGAAACACCTTCCAAAAACACCTCCAGGAAACACTGTCTGGAAGTACCACCCGGAAAAACCTCCCAGAAAACCAGTCTGCAAACACCTACCGGAAACAGCTCCCAGAAACACCATTTGGAAACACCATCTGGAAACACTGCCCAGAAACACCATATGGAAATACCTCCCGAAAACACTGTCCGGAAACACTGTCCAGAAACACCTCCAGGAAATACCATCCAGAAACATCGTTCAGAAACACCATCCAGAAGCACCTCCCAGAAAAACCGTTTGGAAACACCGTCTGGAAAAACCTCCTGGAAACACCATCTGGAAACACTGACCAGAAACAACATCCAGAAAAACTGTATGGAAGCAGCATCCTGAAACACCGTCAGGGAACAGCTCCCGGAAACACCACCCGGAAACATCATCCAGAAACATTGTCCGGAAACACCGTTTGCAAACACCGTCTGGAAACACCTCCTGGAAACATTGTCTGGAAACACTGTTCGGAAACACCGTCTGGAAACACCGTCTGGAAACACCCCCCGGAAACATTGACTGGAATCACATTTTGGAAACAGTGTCCAGAAAAACCTCCTGGATGCACCATCCAGAAACACTGTCCGGAAACACCGTACGGGAAACACTCTGGAAACACCATCCGGAAACACCGTCCAGAAACACTGTCTGGAAACACTGAACCGAAACATTTTCCAGAAATACTATCTGGAAACACCATCCAGAAACACCATCAGGAATCACCATCCAGAAACACCATCTGGAAACACTGTCTGGAAACACTGTCTGGAAACACTGTCTGGAAACACCGTTCAGAAACACCACCTGGAAACACCATCTGAAAATACCGTTCAGAAACAGTGTCCAGAAAAACTTCCTGGAAACACCGTCCAGAAACACTGACCAGAAACATTTCCCGGAAACACTGTCCAGAAACACCATTTCGAAACAACGCCTGGATTAACTGTCTGGATACGCCATCCAGAAACACCTTCCAAAACACCTCCAGGAAACACCGTCCGGAAACACCATCCTGAAACACCGTCTGGAAGCACTGTCCAGAAACACCTCCCGGAAACACCATTCAGATAAACCTCCCAGAAACACCGTCCAGAAACATTATCCGGAACCACCATCCAGAAACAGTGTCCGGAAACACCATCAGGAAACACCAAACACCTCCCGGAAACACCATCCGGAAACATCATTTGGAAACATTGTCCGGAAACACCGTTTGCAAACATCATCTGGAAATACTGTCTGGAAACACCTCCTGGAAATATTGTCCAGAAATATCATCTGGAAACACCATCCGGAAACACCTCCTGGAAACATTGTCCGGCAAACCGTCCAGAAACACCGGAAGGAAACACTGTCTGGAATCACCATCCAGAAACACCGTCCAGAAACACCTCATGGAAATACCTCCGGGAAACACTGTTAGGAAGCACCGTCCAGAAACAGCGTCCGGAAACACTGACTGGAATCATTGTCTCGAAATGCCTCCTGGAAACTCTGTTTGGAAACAGTGTCCAGAAAAACCTCCTGGATGCACCGTCCAGAAACACATCCCAGAAACACTATCTGGAAGCACCACCCGGAAACATGTCCCATAAACACAGTCCGGAAACAGTGTCCATTAACTCCTCTTGGAATCACCGTCTAAAAATACTGTTCAGAAACATCTCCCACAAACAGCGTCCAGAAACACCTCCTGGAAACACCATCCGGAAGCACTGTCCAGAAACAGTGTCTGGAAACACTGTCTGAAAACACCACCCTGAAACACCGTCCAGAAACACCGTTTGGAAACGCTGTCCAGAAACAGTATCTGGAAACATTGTCTGGAAACACCACCCTGAAACACCACCCTGAAACACTGTCCAGAAACACCATCCGGAAACACTGTCTGGAAACACCTCCCAGAAACACCGCCTAGAAACACCGTCGAGAAACACTGTCCGGAAACACTGTCCGGAAACACCATCTGGAAACACCTCCCGGAAACACTGTCTGGAAACACTGTTTGGAAAAACCACCCAGAAACACCATCCAGATACACCGTTCGGAAACGCTGTCCAGAAACACTGTCTGGAAACACTGTTTGGAAAAACCACCCAGAAACACCACCCAGAAACACCATCCAGAAACACTGCCCAGAAACACTGTTCAGAAACGCTGTCCAGAAACACCTCCCAGAAACACTGTCTGGAAACAGTGTCCAGAAACACCTCCTGGAAACACCATCCAGAAACACGTCCTGGAAACACCTCCTGGAAACACCGTCTGGAACACCGCATGGAATTGCTGTCCAGAAACACCGTCCAATAAAACATCCCAGAAACAGCATCCGGAAACACCGTCCAGAAACACCGTTCGGAAACGCTGTCCAGAAACACCTCTCAGAAACACCCCCCGGAAACACCTTCCGGAAACACCATCCGGAAACATTGTCCTCCCGGAAACACCATCTGGAAACACCATCTGGAAACACCTCCCGCGAAACACTGTCTGGAAACACCTCCCAAAACACTGCCTAGAAACACCGTCGAGAAACACTGCCTGGAAACACTGTTTGGAAACACCACCCGGAAACACCATCCAGAAACACCGCCCAGAAACACCGTTCAGAAACACCTCCCGGAAACACTGTCTGGAAACAGAGTCCAGAAACACCTCCTGGAAATATCATCCAGAAACACGTCCTGGAAACACGTCCCGGAAACACCGTCTGGAACACCTCATGGAATTGCTGTCCAGAAACACCGTCCGATAAAACATCTCAGAAACAGCATCCGGGAACACCGTCCAGAAACACCTCCCAGAAAAACCACCTGGAAACACTGTCTGGAAACACGTCCGTAAACACCATACAGAAATACCTCCTGAAAACATCTTCTGGAAACAGTGTCTGGAAACGTCTCCTGGAAACACCATCCGGAAACACCATCTGGAAATCTTGTGTGGAAACGCCTCCCAGAAACACCTCCTGGAAACACCGTCTGGAAACATCATCCAGAATTACCATCCAGAAATGTCCAGGAGCAGTATGTCAATAATCCGACGAGGGAAGGGGCCATATTGGACCTGGTACTGGGGAACGAGCCAGGACAGGTGGTAGAAGTTGCTGTGGGGAGATTTCTTTGGGAACAGTGACCACAATTCTGTAAGTTTTAGAATACTCCTAGATAAAGATGAGAGTGGTCCAAAGGGAACAGTATTAAACTGGGCCAAGGCCAATTATACCAAAATTAGGCAGGAGCTCGGGAAATGTAGATTGGACACAGCTATTTAAAGGGAAGTCCATATTTGAGATGTGGGAGGCTTTCAAAGATAGGTTAAAGAAAATGCAGAATAGGCATGTCCAGTTGAAGGCAAAGGATAGGAAGGGCAAGATTCGTGAACCGTGGATGACAGGAGAAATTGTACGACTAGCCAAGAGGAAAAGGGAAGCGTACAGAAGGTCCAGGCAGCTAAGAACAGAACGGGCCCTGGAGGAATATCGGGAGAGTAGGACCAGTCTTAAACGAGGAATCAAATGGGCTAAAAGGGGTCATGAAATACCTTTAGCGAGCAGAATTAAGGAGAATCTCAAAGCATTTTATTCATATATAAGAAGCAAGAGGGTAACTAGAGAAAGGATTGGTCCACTAAAGGATAATGAAGGAAGGCTGTGTGTTGAACCTGAGAGAATGGGTGAGATTCTGAATGATTACTTTGTATCAGTGTTCACTGAGGAGAGGAACATGATGGATGGTGAGATTAGAGATAGAAGTTTGATTAGTCTGGATCACGGTGGCATGAGTAGGGAAGATGTGTTGGGTAGGCTAGAGGTTGTTAAGGTGGATAAAGCGCCAGAGACCCGGGTTCAATTCCCGCCTCAGGTGACTGACTGTGTGGAGTTTGCACATTCTCCCCGTGTCTGCGTGGGTTTCCTCCGGGTGCTCCGGTTTCCTCCCACAGTCCAAAGATGTGCAGGTCAGGTGAATTGGCCATGCTAAATTGCCCGTAGTGTTAGGTAAGGGGTAAATTTAGGGGTATGGGTGGGTTGCGCTTCGGCGGGGCGGTGTGGACTTGTTGGGCCGAAGGGCCTGTTTCCACACTGTAAGTAATCTAATCTAATCTAAAAAAAAAATCCCCAGGACCAAATGGGATCTATCCCAGGTTGCTGAGGGAGACGAGACAGGAAATAGCTGGGGCCCTGACAGATACCTTTGTAGCATCCTTAAATACAGGTGAGGTGCTGGAGGACTGGAGGGTTGCTCATGTTGTCCCCCTGTACAAGAAGGATAGTAGGGATATTCCGGGTAACTACAGACCAGTGAGCCTGATGTTAGTGGTGGGGAAGTTGCTGGAGAAGATACTGAGGGATACGATCTATTTATTTTTAGAAAAGAATGGGCTTATCAGTGATAGGCAACATGGTTTTGTGGAGGGGGAGATCATGCCTTACCAACTTAATAGAGTTCTTTGAGGAAGTGACCAAGTTGATAGATGAAGGAAGGGCTGTTGATGTCATATACATGGACTTTAGTAAGGTGTTTGATAAGGTTCCCCATGGTAGACTAATGGAGAAAGTGAAGTCTCATGGTGTGCAGGGTGTTGTAGCAGGTGGATAAAGAACTGGTTGAGCAACAGGAGACAGAGAGTAGTAGTTGAAGGGAGCTTCTCAAAATGGAGAAAGGTGACCAGTGGTGTTCCACAGGGGTCAGTGCTGGGCCACTGTTGTTTGTGATATACATAAATGATCTGGAAGAGGGCACTGTTGGTATGATCAGCAAGTTTGCAGATGACACAAAGATTGGTGGAGTAGCAGAAAGCATAAGGGACTGTCAGAGAATACAGGAGGATATAGATAGACTGGAGAGTTGGGCGGAAAATGACAGATGGAGTTCAATCCAGACAAATGTGAGGTGATGCATTTAGGCAAGACTAATTCTCGAGCGAATTATACAATGAATGGAAGAGTGTTGGGAAAAGTCAATGAGCAGAGATCTGGGAGTGCAGGTCCATTGTACCCTGAAGGTTGCTGCACAGGTGGATAGAGTGGTCAAGAAGGCATATGGTATGCTTGCCTTCATTTGGACGGGGTATTGAGTATAAGAGCTGGCAGGTCATGTTAACATTGTACAAGACATTGGTTCAGCCGCATTTAGAATACTGTGTACAGTTCTGGGCACCACATTACCAAAAGGATGTGGACGCTTTGGAGAGGGTGCAGGGAAGGTTTACGAGGATGTTGCCTGGTTTGGAAGGTGTGAGCTATGAAGAGAGGTTGAGTAGATTAGGTTTATTTTCAGTAGAAAAAAGGAGATTGAGGGGGGGACCTGATTATGGTTTACAAAATCATGAAGGGTATTGACAGGGTGGATAAGCTTTTACCCAGGGTGAAGGATTCAATAACGAGAAGTCACGCTTTCAAGGTGAGAGGTGGAAAGTTTAAGGGGGATACACGCGGCAAGTACTTCACACACAGAGGGTGGGGGGTGTTTGGAACGCGTTGCCAGCAGAGGTGACAGAGGCAGGCACGGGAGATTCATTTAAGGTGCATCTGGATAGACAATAGACAATAGACAATAGACAATAGATGCAGGAGTAGGCCATTCAGCCCTTCGAGCCTGCACCGCCATTCAATATGATAATGGCTGATCATTCCCAATCAGTATCCAGTTCCAGCCTTATCTCCATAACCCTTGACTCCACTATCTTTAAGAGCTCTATCCATCTCTTTCTTAAATGGATCCAGAGACTGGGCCTCCACTGCCCTCTGGGGCAGAGCATTCCACACAGCCACCACTCTCTGGGTGAAGTAGTTTCTCCTCATCTCTGTCCTAAATGGTCTACCCCGTATTTTTAAGCTGTGTCCTCTGGTTCGGCACTCCCCCATCAGCGGAAATATGTTCCCTCCTGCCAGAGTGTCCAGTCCTTTCATAATCCTATACGTTTCAATCAGATCCCCTCTCAGTCTTCTAAACTCAAGGGTATACAAGCCCAGTCGCTTCAGTCTTTCAGTGTAAGGCAATCCTGCCATTCCAGGAATTGACCTCGTGAACCTACGCTGCACTCCCTCAATAGCCAGAATGTCTTTCCTCAAATTTGGAGACCAGAACTGTACACAGTACTCCAGGTGTGGTCTCACCAGGGCCCTGTACAGCTGCAGAAGCACCTCTTTGCTTCTATACTCAATCCCTCTTGTTATGAAGGCCAGCATGCTATTAGCCTTCTTCACGACCTGCTGTACCTGCATGCTTGCCTTCATTGACTGGTGGACAAGAACACCCAGATCTCTCTGAACAGTCCCTTTACCTAAATTGATTCCATTTAGGTAGTAATCTGCCTTCCTGTTCTTGCCACCAAAGTGGATAACCATACATTTATCCACATTAAACTGCATCTGCCATGCATCTGCCCACTCACCCAACTTGTCCAGGTCACCCTGTAATCTCCTAACATCCTCATCACATTTCACCCTGCCACCCAGCTTTGTATCATCAGCAAATTTGCTAATGTTATTGCTGATACCATCTTCCATATCATTAACATATATTGTAAAAAGCTGCGGTCCCAGCACGGATCCCTGCGGTACCCCACTGGTCACTGCCTGCCATTCCGAAATGGAGCCGTTAATCACTACCCTTTGTTTCCTATCAGCCAACCAATTCTCTATCCAATCTAGTACTTTGCCCCCAATACCGTGCGCCCTAATTTTGCTCACTAACCTCTTGTGTGGGACTTTATCAAAAGCTTTCTGAAAGTCCAGGTACACTACATCTACTGGATCTCCCTCGTCCATCTTCCGAGTTACATCCTCAAAAAATTCAAGAAGATTAGTCAAGCATGATTTCCCCTTCATAAATCCATGCTGACTCTGTCCTATCCTGTTACTATTATCCAGGAGGTGTTTCTGGACAGTGTTTCATGATGTATGAGTAGGTGGGGAGTAGGTGCTTCGGAATTGGGCGACAGGTTCAGAAAGTGGATTTGGATCGGCTCAGGGCTGGAGGGCCGAAGGGCCTGTTCCTGGGCTGTAAAGTTTCTTTGTTCTTTGTACCTCCCGGAAACACTGTCCAGAAAAACCGTCCGGAAACATCGTCCGGAAACACTGTCCAGAAACACCTCCTGGGAACACCTCCCGGAAACACCGTCCAGAAACACCGTCCAGAAACACTGTCTGGAAACACTGTCTGGAAACACCTCCCGGAAACACCTCCCGGAAACACTGTCCAGAAACACCGTCCAGAAACACCGTCCAGAAACACCGCCCAGAAAGAGCATCCGGAAACACCTTATGGAAACACCTTCCGGATGCACCTCCCGGAAACGCCATCTGGAAATATTTCCCGAAACATCATCTGGAAACAACATCCAGAAACTCTCCTGCACATGGCTGTCCGGAATCCGCAGAATGTCTTGGATTTCCCAGGTCATGGCCTGAACTCCTCGGGCATACTTTAACTCAATAGAATACAGATCCTCAGTTTTAGTTTCTCCTCACTCCTACGTCAGTGTAGATCAGAAAAACCTTATTTTTGTTGATATCAATGAAGCGGAACTGCTTCACTGTAACCAAGGCAAGCTGTGCTGGTGTGATAGCACTCGAACCAGTCCAAAGGAAGGGTACACAGCTGGTACAGGGCTTGGAGGGACAGGTTGAGTGGATTGGACCTGGACTCGGAGTCATAGAGTCATAGAGATGTACAGCATGGAAACAGACCCTTTGGCCCAACCCGTCCATGCCGACCAGATATCCCAACCCAATCTAGTCCCACCTGCCAGCACCCGGCCCATATCCCTCCAAACCCTTCCTATTCATATACCCATCCAAATGCCTCTTAAATGTTGCAATTGTACCAGCCTCCACCACATCCTCTGGCAGCTCATTCCATACACGTATCACCCTCTGCGTGAAAAAGTTGCCCCTTAGGTCTCTTTTATATCTTTCCCCTCTCACCTTAAAACTATACCCTCTAGTTCTGGACTCCCCTACTTCAGGGAAATGACTTTGTCTATTTATCCTATCCATGCCCCTCATAATTTTGTAAACCTCTATAAGGTCACCCCTCAGCCTCCGATGCTCCAGGGAAAACAGCCCCAGCCTGTTCAGCCTCTCCCCATAGCTCAAATCCTCCAACCCTGGCAACATCCTTGTAAATCTTTTCGGAACCCTTACAAGTTTCTGCTAAGATTTGCTTTCCCAAAACACAGCCCCTTGCATTTATCTGAATTAAACTCCGTCTGCCACTTCTCAGCTCATTGGCCCATCTGGTCCAGATCCTGTTGTAATCTGAGGTAACCCTCTTAGCTGTCTACTACACCTCCAATTTTGGTGTCATCTGCAAACTTACTAATTGTACCTCTTATGCTCACATCCAAATCATTTATATAAATGAATAAAAGTAGAGGACCCAGCACCGATCCTTGTGGCACTCCACTGGTCACAGGCCTCCAGTCTGAAAAACAACCCTCCACCACCACCCTCTGTCTTCTACCTTTGAGCCAGTTCTGTATCCAAACGGCGCGTTCTCCCTGTATTCCGTGAGATCTAACCTTGCTCATCAGTCTCCCATGGGGAACCTTGTTGAGTGCTTTATTGAAGTCCATATAGATCACATCTACTGCTCTGCCCTCATCAATCCTCTTTGTTACTTCTTTAAAAAACTCAATCAAGTTTGTGAGACATGATTTCCCACGCACAAAGCCATGTTGACTATCTCGAATCAGTCCTTGCCTTTCCAAATACATGTACATCCTGTCCCTCAGGATTCCCTCCAACAACTTGCCCACACCGAGGTCAGGCTCACCGGTCTATAGTTCCCTGGTTTGTCTTTACCGCCCTTCTTAAACAGTGGCACTACGTTTGCCAACCTCCAGTCTTCCAACACCTCACCTGTGACTATCGATGATACAAATATCTCAGCAAGAGGCCCAGCAATCACTTCTCTAGCTTCCCACAGAGTTCTAGAGTGCATCTGATCAGGTCATGGGGATCTATCCACCTTTATGCATTTCAAGACATCCAGCACCTCCTCCTGGAGATTAGAAGAATTCTTCTTTATTCTCTTGTGGAATGTGGGTTTCTCTCACTCTACCCAGCATTTCCTGCCTGTCCCTAGTTGCCCCTTGAGAAGGTGGGGGTGAGCTGCCTTCTTGACCCGCTGCAGCCCATGTGCTATAGATTGACCCACAATGCCCTTAGGGAGGGAATTCCAGGATTCTGACCCAGTGAATGAGAGGTGACCTTATTGAAATGTATAAGTTTCTGAGGGGCCTTGAGACAGGGATGTGGAGAGGCTGATTCCCCGTGTGGGAGAGTCTATGGGCAGAGGGACATCATCTCAGAGTAAGGAGTCACCCATTTAAGACAGAGATGGGGAGGAATTTCCTGTCTCAGAAGGGTAGTGAATCTGTGGAATTCTTTACCACAGAGAGCTGTCGAGGCTGGGGTATTCAGTAAATTCAAAGCTGAGGGAGAGACAGATTTTTATTTAGAAAGGAATGGAGGGTCAGAGGAAAACGGCAGGAAAGTGGGGTTGAGGATAATCAGATCCACCATGGTCACATTGAATGGCAGATCAGACTCGATGGGCTGAATGGCCTACTCCTAATGCTGTGTATGGTCTTATGGTCAATCAAATGAAGAACTTTAGTTCCAAAATTCTCAGGTAGTCATGATCAAAATAAAGTTTTTAGGTTGGACTTACAGTCTTAACATTAAACCAGTGTCTAGTTACAAGAAAGAGGAGAGAAATGGCCACCCAGTTACCTCCCTCCCCTCCCATTGGAACTGATTGAAGGAGCCCCTCCCACAGTCTGTCTGTGTCTGAGACCTCTCCCCCCTCACTGCTCCCATTAACTCCCTCCCCCCTCCCTCTCTGAGACCCCCACAACTCCCCCCCTCCACACCCCACCCCCCCACCCCTCCACAATCTGTCTGTGTCTGGAAGGGTCTGCACCTTACCTGCTCCTTCCACAAATAATGTCTGTCTGTCATTAGACTCGATCCCCTCAGCCACTTGATCCCCTCAGCCACTCGATCCCCTCAGCCACTTGATCCCCTCAGCCACTCGATCCCCTCAGCCACTCGATCCTTCCATTTTTGCAATGTTATTGATATGTCCTCTGTGCCACTTTGCCCCTCTGTCTGTGGAATCTCCTCCAGCTCCACAACCTTCTGAGATCTCTGCTATCTTGAGTTCTGGCTCTCTGTCCATTCTTCATTTTAATCTGCCACCATTGATGGCAGAGCCTTCCTCTCTGAGTCCTGGCCTCTGTAATTCCTCCTGAAACCTCTCTATTCACTCTCTGTCCCTCCAAAAACAACCCTCCTTCAAACATACCTGTCTGACTGAACGCTTTCTCATCTACTCCAGTATCTTTGCTCAGTGGTTCATGTCAGCTATTTCCATATTAATCTCCTTTGGCATGCTTTACTGCATTGAAAGACACTGTATAAATACAGGCTGTTGTTAAAACAGTTCCAATGTTCCATTAATCCAGCTCCCACACCAGTTGGGCTGCAGGAGAAGTCTGTTTTTGGAAGCTCTATCCTGAGATGTAGATGTGAAGCCAATAAATGTTATCACATCTGGACAGGATTGGGGCTGCCCAGTCATCTCAGTGAGGGATCAGTATGACGGTGTGCTCTCAGACCCAATGAAGTCTGTGTGGATTCAGGTGCTGCAGTATGAAGTCATTTTGGTCATGTTCAGCCGAGTGTAACCTCCTCCCATCCCTGTGGAGCCCTGAGGAGATCAGCCAGCCCCTCAGTCTGCTCTGTGATCGGGTTAGACCTCAGCTCATTGCTCTGACCATTTGCAAAGACTCTGATCGATCTTTCTCAGCTGAACAATGGATGACCTTGTACTTTCCCACACTGCGCTCCAGCTGTCCCAGTGTTCTCCACTCACTGAATCGGTCAAAAACAGCCTGCAGCTTCCTGCTCACAGCCACGTTTGTCCCTGTGTCTGACCTGATGACCAGAGTGATTCCCTGCACCTTTACCTCAGTCAGACAGTCACATAGTCATACAGTCATAGAGTCATAGAGTCATACTGTCATAGAGTCATAGAGTCATACAGTCATACAGTCAGTCATACAGTCGGACAGTCATACAGTCATAGAGTCGTACTGTCATAGTCATAGTCATAGAGTCATAGAGTCATACAGTCACACAGTCATACAGTCATAGAGTCATAGTCATAGAGTCATAGAGTCCAACTGTCATACAGTCATAGTCATACCGTCATAGAGTCATACTGTCCTACAGTCATAGTTATGGAGTCATACAGTCATAGAGCCATACAGTCATAGAGTCATACTGTCATACAGTCATACAGTCACAGAGTCATAGAGCCATAGAGTCATACAGTCATACAGTCATAAAGTCATACTGTCATATCGTCATAGAGTCATACAGTCACACAGTCATACAGTCATAGAGTCATGGAGTCATCCAGCACCAAAACAGACCCTTCGCTCCAACTCCTCAATGCCCACCAGGTATCCTAATCTATTATAGTCCCATTTGCCAGCACCCGGTCCATATCCCTCCAAACCCTTCCTATTCATATATCCATCCAGATGCCTTTTAAATGTTGCAATTGTACCAGCCTCCACCACTTCCTCTGGCAGCTCATTCCATACACGTACCACCCTCTGTGTGAAAAAGTTGCCCCTTAGATTTCTTTTATATCTTTCCCCTCTCACCCTAAACCTATGCCCTCTAGTTCTGGACTCCCCGACCCCAGGGAAAAGACTTTGCCTATTTATCCTATCCATGCCCCTCATGATTTTATAAACCTCTATAAGGTCATCCCTCATCCTCCGACACTCCAGGGAAAACAGCCCCAGCCTGTTCAGCCTCTCCCTATAGCTCGAACCCTCCAATCCCATCACCATCCTTGTAAATCTTTTCTGAACCCTTTCACATTTCACAACATCTTTCCTATGGCATTACTGTACACAGTGCTACCATACGTGGCTTAACCAATGTCCTGACAGCTGCAACATGACCTCCCAACTCCTATATTCAATGCACTGACCAATAAAATAACGCATACCTAACGTTTCTTTCATTTTGTTTTGAAATATTGGGAAAAAGATGAGGCTTGAGAAGGAGACATGACAATTCAAGCCATTTTTAAAAAATATTTATTTTTTTAGATATGATGCATAGATATGATGCAGAGCTGGGCTGAGGAGTGGCAGATGGAGTTCAACCCTGCCAAGTGTGAGGTTGTCCATTTTGGAAGAACAAATAAGAATGCGGAATACAGGGTTAATGGTAGGGTTCTTAGTCAGGTGGAGGAACAGAGGGATCTTGGGGTCTATGTACATAGATCTTTGAAGGTTGCCACTCAGGTGGAGAGAGTTTGTAAGAAGGCCTATGGAGTATTATCGTTCATTAGCAGAGGGATTGAATTCAAGAGTCGTGAAGTGATGTTGCAGCTGTACAGGACTTTGGTTAGGCCACAGTTGGAGTACTGTGTGCAGTTCTGGTCGCCTCACTTTAGGAAAGATGTGGAAGCTTTGGAGAGGGTGCAGAGAAGATTTACCAGGATGTTGCCTGGAATGGAGAGTAGGTCGTACGAGGATAGGTTGAGAGTTCTCGGCTTTTTCTCCTTGGAACGGCGAAGGATGAGGGGTGACTTGATAGAGGTTTATAAGATGATCAGAGGAATAGATAGAGTAGACAGTCAGAAACTTTTCCCCCGGGTACAACAGAATGTTACAAGGGGACATAAATTTAAGGTGAAGGGTGGAAGGTATAGGGGAGATGTCAGGGGTGGGTTCTTTACCCAGAGAGTGGTGGGGGCATGGAATGCGCTGCCCGAGGGAGTGGTAGAGTCAGAATCATTGGCGACCTTTAAGCGGCATTTGGATAGGTACATGGATGGGTGCTTAATCTAGGATAGAAGTTCGGCACAACATCGTGGGCCGAAGGGCCTGTTCTGTGCTGTATTGTTCTATGTTCTATGTTCTATGTTCTATATTCATGGGACATGGGCATCACAGGATGAGCCAATCCTTTTCCTCGATAAGCACTGGTTACTAAGGAGGAGTTACTGGATCCAAAATGTTAACTTGTGCTTCTTTCTCCACAGAAGCTTCCAGAAAGCTCCAGCACTTTCTATTTTTGTTTCAGATTTCCAATGCTAGCAGTTCAGACTGACTGGATAGTGCACAGAATTAGGGACAGAAACTAGCCATTTGGCCCCTCAACAATCATTCACTGCAATAATATTTCCCTGCTCTATCCCTGTGTCCCTTCATGTCCAGAAATCAATGAATCCCTCCAATGTGGAAGCAGGCCATTCAGCCCATCAAGTCCACTCAGACCCATTATATCTTTATAACACTGCTTTACCCATAGCTCATCCACCGAGCCTGCACATCTCTGTGCAATTTAGCATGGCCAATCCACCCTAACCTGAACAGGTTTGGACTGTGGGAGGTAACTGGAGCACCCTGAGAGGACCCACACAGACACAGGGAGACTCCACACTGTGCAAGCTCCACAAGGACAGTGGCCCGAGGCTGGAATTGAACCCGGGTCCCTGACACTGTGAGGCAGCAGTGCTAACCACTGAGACAACGTGCCCCACCGTTCTCAATGAGTCTCGGTCTCAAATATACACAAGAGCTGAGATTCCCCAGGGCCGTGGGGCAGGGAATTCCTGCATGTTACCAGCCTTGGTATGACGGAATTCCCCCTGACCCTTTCCCCATTGTCCCAGTTGGAAATGGCTGGTCCCTTATATGAGGACTGTGTCCCTGGTTTGTGAACTGCCCAGCCAGGGGAAACATGTTTCTTGCAATGAGGTACTTGGTCACTGGATGAAGTTGGAGTGTTGGACCGAGACCGAGCTAGGAGTGGAGCATTAGGAAGAAGCTGCAGCTTGGGAAGAGTGAATTAGGCGGGGGATATGTGAAGGGAACGCTCAAACTGCAAAGTGAATGCTTTACAAACTGCAGCTACCTCAGACAGGCTGTGCTGCCAAGAAAGGTAGTTGGAGAGAAGCCAATGGTGAGAAACCATCTCCATAATCAGCAAACACAGTAACCCTTTCCAAACACTCTGGCTTCAATATCTCACTGGCTGCCGGATATGCAGGATAGTCCAGAAAGGGTTTTTGTGAAACAACGTGAGCGGGGAATAACTTGTAGAGAAAAGTTTTCAGTTTGTCAGTGTTAAGCCCTCCCAGGACAGGGACAGCATGGGGTTAGATACAGAGTAAAGCTCCCTCTACACTGTCCCCATCAAACACTCCCAGGACAAGGACAGCACGGGGTTAGATACAGAGTAAAGCTCCCTCTACACTGTCTCCCATCAAACACTCCCAGGACAGGGACAGCACGGGGCTAGATACAGAGTAAAGCTCACTATACACTGTCTCCCATCAAACACTCCCAGGACAGGGACAGCACGGGGTTAGATACAGAGTAAAGGTCCCTCTACACTGTCACCCCATCAAACACTCCCAGGGACAGAGACAGCACGGGGTTAGATACAGAGTAAAGCTCCCTCTACACTGTCCCCATCAAACACTCCCAGGACAAGGACAGCACGGGGTTAGATACAGAGTAAAGCTCCCTCTACACTGTCTCCCATCAAACACTCCCAGGACAGGGACAGCACGGGGTTAGATACAGAGTAAAGCTCACTATACACTGTCTCCCATCAAACACTCCCAGGACAGGGACAGCATGGGGTTAGATACAGAGTAAAGGTCCCTCTACACTGTCACCCCATCAAACACTCCCAGGGACAGAGACAGCACGGGGTTAGATACAGAGTAAAGCTCCCTCTACACTGTCCTCCATCAAACACTCCCAGGGACAGGGACAGAGTTCCGAGGAAGAGTCATATCGGTCTGGAAGCATTAAGCCCCTTCACAGTGTTCTCTGTGTTTATTTCAGAATGCCAGCACCTGCAGTATGGTGCTAGAACCCATCTATAATGTTAATCAATTGTCCAGGGAAATTCGGGGCAGGCAAAAAATGCTGACTCAGCCAGCGACACCCAGATCCTGTCAGCAAATTAAAAACACAGCCAGCGACCAAGAGGCTCCATTTGTCAGTTTCCTGGAAAGAAATCTGGTATCAGTGAGAAATTAAAGTCTCCCGTTAGATCGAAGCAGCCTGAGAGGTATGTGATAAGGAGATTCTTAATGAGTCAATCCAGTGTGAGAGAGGGGGTGTGGGAGAGATAGGGAACAAGAACTGAAGCAGATTAATCTCTCAATCAAGTATTTATGCTGCATTTCACATTCACAAACTCAACTGGAACAGCGCAAAAGCTGATAAAGGGCTGGAAACTCTGTAGCATTGTTTTGCAGATGTGAAAACCCTCCTGCCAAATCAGATATCAGCACATGGGAGGTGAGTTAAGGAATATCCCAACCAGAAAAAAATAATCAATCTTGTTCCTGAGAATTTTGGTTTCACTTGAACCAGAGGGGTACTAATATCCTGGGTGGGAAATTTGCTGGTGCTATTCGGGTGGGTTTAAACCAGCTCAGCAGGGGGATGGGAACCTGAGGTTTGGTTGCAGTGCACAGGAGGGCGAGAGTAGGAAGGACAGGGACACGATTTCAGGGTCACAGGAACGTGCTGGCAGACAGCAATAACTTTGATAAGCAGTTGTCCATTTAGCCCCTCTCTGCTGGCATTCGTGCTTCACCCAGCATTTATTACCCATTTTAGGGGCTTTTAGATAAACACATGAATATGCAAGGAATGGAGAGATATGGGTTGAGAGAGTGGTGCTGGAAAAGCACAGCAGGTCAGACAGTATCCGAGGAGCAGGAAAGTCAACGTTTCGGGCAAACCGCCCTTCATCAGGAATACAGAGATATGGACTAAGGGCAGGCAGAAGGGATTAGTTTCATTTGGTGTCATGTTTCGCACAATATTGTGGGCTGAAGGGCCTGTTCCTGTGCTGTACTGTTCTATATACTATCTCAAATTGCCCAGAAAGTGGTTAAGAGTTCGGGTGCATTGGTTTTTAAAATGTCATGAATAAATGCAGAAAATAATCAAGAAACCCAATGGAATGCTGGTCATTATATCCAAAGGACTGGAATACCAGGATGCAGAAGTTATGCTGCAGTTCCACAAAACACTTGGAGTACTGTGAGCAAATCAGGGCAGCACACCTAAGGAAGGAGCAGCACTCCGAAAGCTAGTGCTTCCAAATACATCTGTTGAACGATAACCTGGTGTTGTGTGATTCTTAACCATGTCCACCTGAGGAAGGATGGGTTGGTCTTGGAGAGAGTAAAACATAGGTTTATAAGAATGGACTTCAGGTGTTGAGTTATGAGGAGAGATTAGACAAACTAGGCCTGTTTTCTCTAGAATATGGAATGTTAGGGAGTGCACTGATCAAAATCTTCAAGATATTAACAGGAAAAGAACAGGTTAGATTAAGATAACAAATACAGACATTGCTAGAAAAGCTCAGCATGTCTGGCAGTATCTATGGAGAGAAATCAGAATTAACGTTTCGGGTCCAGTAACCCTTCCTCAGATAATCAGAACTTTTATTTCTGATTTACAGCATCCACAGCTCTTTCAGTTTTTATGTAGATAAAGAGGATCTGTTTCCAATGATTGGGGAATCTAGAACTGTTCTTATCTCTGGATTGTCGCCCGTGCCATGTGATAGTGAGGCAAGGAATAGGGAGCAATATCAGCTGAACACGCGGCTGCAGGGATGGTGCAGGAGGGAGGGCTTCAGGTTCTTGGATAATTGGGGCTCATTTTGGGGAAGGTGGGACTTGTACTAACAGGACGGTCTTCACTTGAACCAGAGGGGTACTAATTTCCTGGGTGGGAAATTTGCTGGTGCTATTCGGGTGGGTTTAAACCAGCTCAGCAGGGGGATGGGAACCAGAGGTGTAGTTGCAGTGCACAGGAGGGCAAGAGTAGGAAGGACAGGGACAGGACTTCAGGGTAAAAACAATAACTGCAGATGCTGAAAATCAAATACTGGATTAGTGGTGCTGGAAGAGCACAGCAGTTCAGGCAGCATCCAACGAGCAGCGAAATCAACGTTTCGGGCAAAAGCCCTTCATCAGGAAGGGCTTCCTGATGAAGGGCTTTTGCCCAAAACATTGATTTCGCTGCTCGTTGGATGCTGCCTGAACTGCTGTGCTCTTCCAGCACCACTAATCCAGTACAGGACTTCAGGGTCACAGGAATGTGATGGCAGACAGCAAACTGGTTTGAAGTGTGTTGACTTCAACGCCAGAAGTATCCGGAATAAGGTAGGTGAGCTTGCAGCATGGATAGGTACCTGGGACTTCAATGTTGTGGCCATTTCAGAGACATGGATAGAGCAGGGTGAGGAATGGCTGTTGTAGGTTCCAGAGTTTAGATCTTTCATTAAGAACGGGCAAGGTGGTAAAAGAGGGGGAGGTGTGGCCTTGTTAGTCAAGGATAGTATAACGTTTGCTGAGAGAATTTTTGATGAGGACTCGTCTACTGAGGTAGTGTGGGCTGAGGTTAGAAACAGGAGAGGAAAAGTCACACTACTGGGAGTTTTTTTACAGGCCTCCACAGAGTTCCGGGGAGGTGGAAGAGAGGATTAGCAAAATTATTCTGAGTAGGTGTGAAAGGAACAGGGTGGTCATTATGGGGGGCTTTAACTCCTCCAACATTGACTGGAAATGCTATAACTCTAGTACGTCGGATGGATCAGTTTGTGTCCAATGTGTACAGGAGAGTTTCCTGACACAATATGTCGAAGGGCCGACAAGAGGGGAGGGGCCACACTGGATCTGGTGCTTGGTAATGAACCAGGCCAGGTGTTTGATTTAGTGGTAGGTGAGCACTTTGGAGAGAGTGACCATAATTCGGTTACATTTAGTTTAGTGATGGAAAGGGATAGGTACATGTCACAGGTCAAGAGTTATCGATGGGGCAAGGACAATTATAATGCGATTAGGCAAGAGTTAGGCTGCATAGAATGGGGTAGCAAAATGCAGGGGATGTAGACAATGGAAATGTGGGGCTGGTTTAAGGAACAGATATTGTGTGTCCTTGATAGGTATGTCCCTGTCAGGCAGGGAGGAAGTGATAAGGTCAGGGAACCGTGGTTTACTACAGAAATTTCTTGTTAAGCAGAAGGAGGCTTATGTGTTGTTGAGGCAAGATGGTTCAGATGAGGCGATGGAGAGTTACAGATCACCGAGGAAGGGATTTAACGAGAGAGTTAAGAAGAGCAAAGAGAGAACACCAGCAGTCTTTAGCAAATAGAATAAAGGAGAAGCCTAAAGCTTTCTATAGATATGTGAGGAATAAAAGGATGATTAGGGTAGGAATAGGGTCAGTCAAAGACAGAAGTGGGAAGTTGAGTGTGGACCCTGTAGAGATCGAAGAGGTGCTAAATGAATATTTCTCATCGGTTTTCACTCAAGCAAAGGAGAATATTGTAGAGGAGAAGAATGAGGTATGAAATATTAGACTAGAAAGAATCGTGGTTAGTTATGCACAGGTGTTATCAATTCTAGAAGGAGTGGAAATAGACAAGTCCCCTGGGCCGGATGGGATTTATCCGAGGATTATCAGCCTCCCATGTGGAACCTTATCAAAGGCTTTACTGAAATCCATGTATACCACGTCAACTGCCCTACCCTCATCTACATGCCTGGTCACCTTCTCAAAAAACTCAATGAGGTTTATGTGATACAACCTGGCCTTGATGAAACCATGTTGACTATCTGAAATTAAATTGTTGCTCACTAGATGATTATAAATCCTATCTCTTATAATCGTTTCCAAAACCTTTCCTACAACAGACATAAGGCTCACTGGTCTATAATGACCTGGGTCATCTCTACTCCCCTTCTTGAACAAGGGCACACCATTTGCAATCCTCCAGTCCTCTGGTACTAAACCTGTAGACAATGGCGACTCAAAGATCAAGGCCAAAGGCTCTGCTATCTCCTCCCGAGCTTCCCAGAGAATCCTCGGATAAATCCCATCCGGCCCAGGGGACTTGTCTATTTCCACTCCTTCTAGAATTGATAACACCTGTGCATAACTAACCACGATTCTTTCTAGTCTAATATTTCATACCTCATTCTTCTCCTCTACAATATTCTCCTTTGCTTGAGTGAAAACCGATGAGAAATATTCATTTAGCACCTCTTCGATCTCTACAGGGTCCACAGGAATTGAGGGTGATTTAGCAGTTTGGATTAGAAACTGACTTTCTGAAAGAAGGCAGCGAGTGGTGGTTGATGGAAAATATTCAGCCTGGAGTCCAGTTACTAGTGGTGTGTCACAAGGATCTGTTTTGGGACCATTGCTGTTTGTCATTTTTATAAATCACTTGGATGCAGGCATAGGTGGATGGATTAGTAAATTTACAGATGACACTAAAGTCGGTGGAGTAGTGGGCAGTTTGGAAGAATGTTACAGGTTGCAGGGGGACTTGGATAAACTGCAGAATTGGGCAGAGAGGTGGCAAATGGAGTTCAATGCAGCTAAATGTGAGGTGATGCACTTTGGGAAGAATAACAGGAAGGCACAGTACTGGGTCAATGGAAAGATTCTCTGTAGTGTGGATGTGCAGAGGGATCTTGGCGTTCATGTACAGAGATCCCTGAAAGTTGTCACCCAGGTCGATAGTGCTATTAACAAGGTATACAGTGTGTTAGGTTTTAATGGTAGAGGGATTGAATTCTGGAACCGCAATGTCATGCTGCAAATATACAAAACGCTGGTGCGGCCACACTTGGAATATTGAGTACAGTTCTGGTCCCCATATTTCAGGAAGGATGTGGAAGCATTGGAAAAGGTGCAGAGGAGATTTACCAGGATGTTGCCTGGTCTGGAGGGAATGTCTTATGAGGAAAGGCTGAGAGACTTGGGTCTGTTCTCATTGGAAAGAAGAAGTCTAAGGGGGGATTTGATAGAGACATACAAGATGATCAGAGGATTAGATAGGGTAGACAGTGAGAGTCTTTATCCTAGGATGATGACATCAGCTTGTACGAGGGGGTATAACTACAAATTGAGAGGTGATAGATTATAGACAGATGTCAGAGGTATGTTGTTTACTCAGAGAGTGGTTAGGCCGTGGAATGCCCTGCCTCCCAATGAAGTTAACTCAGCCGCATTAGGGAGATTTAAACAATCCTTAGATAAGCACATGGATGATTTTGGGATAGTGTAGGGGGACGAGCTGAGAATAGCTCAAAGGTCGGCGCAACATCGAGGGCCGAAGGGCCTGTTCTGTGCTGTATTGTTCTATGTTCTAATTAGGGGCATAGTCTGAGAATGAGGGCCAGAGTGTTCAGGAGAGATGTTTGGAAGCACTTCGACACAAAAAAGGGTGGGAAAGGTTTGGAACTCTCTTCCACAAACAGCAGTGGGTGCTGGATCAGTTTTGTTTTAAATTTGAAAGTCAGAAGTTACACACTACCAGGTTATAGTCCAACAGGGTTATTTCAAATCTTCATCAGGTGAAGTGGAGGGAGGTAGGCAGCTGTGAGAAGGGGCAGTGCTCCGAAAACCTGTGATTTCAAATACACCTGTTGGACAATAACCCAGTGTCATGTGACGTCTGACTGTGTCCACCCCAACACCAGCACCTCCACATCAAATTAGGGCTGAGAGAGATATATTTTGTGAAGCAAAAGTATTAAAGGATAAAGGGCAAAGGCCGGTAGATGGAGTTAGACCACACATCACCCATGGTCTGATTGAAAGCTGGGACAGGCTCAAGGGGCTGAATGGCCTCCTCCTGTTACATTGGTGAATTTTGATCATCTCCTTACTGTGCGTTTATCAAGATTATCTTTGTCAGATTCATTGGGACCTGAGGAAGTGTTCAGTTCTGTTTCAGTTTCTGCTGGAGGGACTGTGTGTGTCTCCTTGTGTCTGCTGGAGGGACTGTGTGTGTCTCCTTGTTTCCAGTAGTATTTTGACAGAGACACAGATCTGGTGACATCCTCAGGAACTCAGGAACTCAGCCAGAACAAACACGATGAGGATATGTAGCACATCTCACCCTGTTCCTGTCACCGTGGGTGGTGTCACTGTTCCTTTCACACTCCGATCAGCCCTGCCCTTCAGTTCAAACACACTGTCTTCACTCTGCCAAGGTCAAAGTCACACGGCACCTGGTTACAGTCCAACGGATTTATTTGGAAACACCTGCTTTCAGAGCGCTGCCCCTTCATCAGGTGTTGGAGAGAGAGAAAGAGATCAAAGGGTCATACAACTCATGTGGACAAATTGAAAACACCGACAATGGTTCTTAAATCTTTAATCAGTTCGAATGGAGATGCAGGTTTCGACGCCACACATTATCGATGAGAATGAGCTCCTCACCAAGACCTTACCCTCTGCTGCCAATTCTCGCTTTTAAACAACCACCAAACCTTAAACAGACCATTGTCTGCAGCAAACTGCCCAACCTTCAGGACAACATCAATGACAACACCATACAACCCTGTCATGGCAACCACTGCAAGATGCATCAGAGTGATGACATGGATACCACCATTACACGTGGAGACACCACCCACCACATGCACAGCAGATGCTCACATGACTCGGCCAACGTTGTGTATCTCACACTCTGCAGCAAGGATGTCCCAAGGCGTGGTACAATGGCAAGACTAAGCAGACACCAAGGCAATCGATGAATGGACACCGCATAACAATCACCAGACAGGAATGTTCCCTCCCATTCGGGAACACTTCAGTGGTCAGGGACATTCCTGCAAGTGTCCTCCAAGGCAGCCTTTGAGATCCCAACAATGCTGAATCGCTGAGCAGAAACTGATAGTCAAGTTCCATCCTTATGGAGACGGCCTCAACCATGACCTTGGGTTCATGTCGCACTACATGTGACCCCACCACACTACACACAGACATGTGTGCACACACACACACACAGATCTTCTCTCATACACACACACTCACACACACACGCACACATACACCATCTCTCATACACGCACACACACATAGACCCGCTCTCATACACACATTCTCTCTCTCACACACGCGCACACACACACACACACACATACAACACACATACACCCGCTGTCATATACACACTCTCACACGCGCACACTCACACGCACTGTCTTGGATGCAGAGACTTCCTCACACTCACACCCACCCTCTCACACACACACACACACACTCTCTCCCTCACACACTGTCTGACAAACACACTCTCTCTCCATCATACACAAACTCTCTCTCTCTCTCTCTCTATCTATCACATACACACTCTCTCTGTTCCCCTCTGTCTCTCCCTGTCACCTATATAAGTCTATGGGGTGAATTTGAGTTGGCAGATTTGTACGTGCAGCTACATTGTATTTTGCTGAAAAAGCACACAAACTGTAGATAGTCAGTCCATGTGACATTTTATAAATGCCTACTTTGGAAATAAAACCAGTCTGACTCCAAATTAAGACACAGACAGACTCCAAACACGATCTCACACCTAAATAACATTGTCTGACTGGAGGTGTTACCTCTTCGATATTGATAACACCTTAAATTATCTCAGACCAGTGATTTGAGAGAAATACTGGGATTTGCATGTTAATCAATCAAAATCATTCTAACTGATTAAAGATTTCAGAGCCATCTCAGGTGCGTTCAATTCATTTGCATTTGCATGTGTCCAAGGTCTTACTGTCTCATTAACACCTGATGAAGGGGCAGCGCTCTGAAAGCTTGTGATTTCAAATAAACCTGTTGGACTATAACCTGGTGTCATGTGACTCCAAGCTTCAGGTTCACTGCCTTTATTCCTGATGAAGGGCTTTTCCCAAAACGTCGATTTCGAAGCTCCTTGGATGCTGCCTGAACTGCTGTGCTCTTCTAGCACCACTAATCCAGAGTCATGTGATTTTGACCTTGTCCAACCCAGTCCATCACCAACACCCCCACATCTTAACTATCTCATGGTAGCATTGGAGGAGAGTGTGATTACAGCACAGCAGGAGGCCAATCAGCCCATCAAAGCCCTGCTGGATCTCCTCAAGAGCATCTCGATGAGCATTCCATCCTTCTCCTTCCCTCAGGACCCTGCCTATTTTGGTATTTTCTTTGGACAGAGCTGATGTGACCTCACCACCTCTCAGCTCTCAGCCTGTGTGTGTTGCAGCTTTAACTCCAGCGGTTCAGGAAGGCAGCTCAGCCCCACCTTCTCAAGGGGTAACTAGGGACGGGGCAATTAATGCAGGGCCCAGCCAATGACACCCACGTCCATGAGTGAATGAGGAAGAAATATAAGATGGTCAGTTTGATGAAAGCTCAGTTGGTGTGAGGAAATGGGGAACAGTGGGATAGGCTTCTTCAATGTTTGCACATGTTTAGAAGTTTGAGTTGGAATCATAGAATCCCTACAGTGCAGATAGAGGCCATTTGGCCCATCAAGTCCACACTGTCCCTTTAATGAACATAATGCCCAGTCCAAACCCCCTATCGTAAACCTGTAATCCTACATTTCACACCCAGTCTCTACACCCTGGAAATAATGGGGCAATTTATGCCGTGGGCTGCACTCTGTTTGTCAGTGGTGGGGGGGGGGGGTCCTTAACCAAGAGATTAGCCATAACTCTTTCTCCCCACATTGACTGGAAAACCCAGCCATTACCTCTCTCGCCCTACTCACTGAAGATGTTGAGCTGGCAAATTGGATACACAACTGGCTTGATGGTAGGAAGCAGAGGGTGATGGTGAAAGGATGCTTGTTGGACTGGAGGCCTGTGACCAGTGGAGTGCCTCAGGGGTCGGTGCTGGGCCCAACTGCTGTTTGTTATTGATATCAATGATTTGGATGAAAATGTCCAAGGCATGATTAGTAAGTTTGCAGATGATGCTAAAATAGGTGGTATCGTGGACAGCGAGGAAGGTTATCAGAAACTGCAGCAGGACCTTGATCATCTGGGGAAGTGGGCCAAGAAATGGCAAATGGAGTTTAATATAGATAAGGGTGAGGGCTTGCATTTTGGAAAGTTACATCAAGGCAGGAGTTTCATGGTGAATGGTAGGGTCTTAAGGAGTGTAGTGGAACAGAGGGACCTTGGAGTTAAGGTGCATGGTTCTCTGAAAGTGGGGTGCCAGGTAGACAGGGCAGTGAGGAAGGCTTTTGGCACACTGGCCTTCATCAGTCAGGGCATTGAGTATAGAAGTTGGGAAGTTATGTTGCAGTTATACAGGACATTGGTGAGGCCGCACTTGGAGTATTGTGTTCAGTTTTGGTCACCTTGCTATAGGAAGGATGTTATTAAACTGGAAAGAGTGCAGAAGAAATTTACAAGGATGTTACCAGGACTCAAGGGTGTGAGTTATAGGGAGAGGGTGGACAAGCTGGGACCTTTTTCTTTAGAGCACAAGGAGACTGAGGGGGGAATCTTATAGAGGTGTATAAGGTCATGAGAGGCGTGGATAGGGTCAATACACTCAGTCTTTTCCCCAGGGTTGGGGAATCTCGGACTAGAGGGCATCAGTTTAAGGTTAGAGAGGAAAGAATAAAAGGGAACCTGAGGGGTAACGCTTTTACACAGAGGGTGGTACGCATATGGAATGAGCTGCCAGCGGAAGTGGTTGAGGCGGGTACATTAACAACATTTAAAAGGCATTTGGACAAATACATGGATAGGAAAGGATTAGAAAGATATGGGCCAAGTGCAGGGAAATAGGGTTAGAGTGGATAGATAGTTTGGTCGGCATGGGCTAAAGGACCAGTCTCCATGCTGTAGGGGTCTAGGACTCTGTGACTGTTGGTCAAAACCCTCCCTCCGTATGGTCCCTTACTTCCCTGGGTCTGGTTTTACCCACAGGGTCAATGTTTATTCCCCCTCAGATCTGAGTTTACCACATGCCGCGATTTTGTGCAGTGTGAACAGTTGGAACTCTCAGGAATTGGATCAAGTCCAGTTTGACCTGCAGTCCCACACGTTACCTCTCCCTCCCAGTGTGGTGCAGTAACCCCATTCTGCATTCATTTAGCTGCCTGAATGCGGACTGTGTGGGTTGGCAGTGGGGCTTCGCTCTGGGAGACTTATACGCACAGGCTCTGTGCCCACAACATTCTCACACTCCCTAACACAGACTCACACATTCACTGATACCATCCCTTAGGGGCACTCTGGGAGGGGGACACACATCACTGAGACCTTTGCCCCAATCCCCCAGCCCTCAGGCAACAACAAGATTCCCAAACCGCACTGTCCACATTGCAATGAGAGCAAGGCACAAGGAGACAGGAATATTCAATGATCCAAGTGTCAGCGATTACTGCCTTCAGCTTCCCACTGACACACCACAAACAATCCACTTCCAGCCACACACTGATTCTTGCTGTTTCCAGTTTGTTTAAAATCCAGATTCTGGGACATAAATAAAACACAAACATTGAACAGAGCAGAAATAATCAGGGTTGGAGGGAACACCGCACTGTTGGAGGATCACTACTGAGGGAGTGCTGCACTGTCAGAGGGTCAGTATTGAGGCAGTGCTACACTAACCTTCTCTTTGTCCACCTCAATCCCATCTAATCTTGTAGCCCGTATCTCCGTATTGTCACTAATATTGCCCTTTTCCAATGTGAATACTGACAAAAAGTATTCATTAAGCGCTTCCCCTATGTCCACAGATTCCACACACAACTTCCCACCACTATCTTTGATTGGCCCTAATCTTACTCTCATCATACTGTTAGTTCTGATGTACCTATAGAAGGCTTTAGGGTTTTCCTTGATCCTATCCGCCAACAGCTTCATATGTCCCCTCCTGGTTCTTCTTAGCCCTCTCTTTAGAACTTTTCTGGCTAATTTATAACTCTCAAGTGCCCTAACTGAGCCTTCACATCTCATCCTAACATAAGCCTCCTTCTTCCTCTTGACAAGAGATTCAACTGCTTTAGTAAACCATGGCTCCCTCTCTCGACAACTCCCTCCCTGCCTGACAGGTACATACTTATCAAGGACAAACAGTAGCTGTTCCTTGAATAAGCTCCCATTTCAGGTGTGTCCATCCCCTGCAGTTTCCTTCCCCATCCTCTGCATCCTAAATCTTGCCTAATTGCATCATAATTGCCTTTCCCCCAGTTATATCTCTTTCCCTGCGGTATATACCTATCCATACCCGTTGCTATTGTAAACATAACCGAATTGTGGTCACTATCGCCAAAGTTCTCACCTACCTCCAAATCTAACACCTGACCGGGTTCATTCCCCAATACCAAATACAATGTGGCCTTGCCCCTTGTTGACCTGTCTACATACTGTGTCAGAAAACCCGCCTGCGCACATTGAACAAAAACAGACCAATCAGAACTACTTGAACTATAGTATTCCCAGTCAATATTGGGGAAGTAAAAGTCCCCCATAACAACTACCCTGTCACTCTCGCTCCTATCGAGAATCATTTTTACTATCCTTTCCTCTACATCTCTGGAACAATTCAGAGTCCTATAGAAAACTCCCAACAAGGTGACCTCTTCTTTCCTGTTTCTAACCTCAGCCCAAACTACGTCAGTGGAGAGTCCTCACATGCTATCTCAGCTGTTATAACACTACCCTTGATTAACAATGCTGCACCTCCCCCTCTTTTACCACCTTCTCTGTTCTTACTGAAACATCTAAACCCTGGAACCTGCAACAACCATTCCTGTCCCTGCTCTCTCCATGTCTCCGAAATGGCCACAACATCAAAATCCCAGGTACCAACCATGCTGCAAGTCCACCCACCTTATTCCAGGTAGTCCTGGCATTGAAGTACACCCATTTCAAACTAACATCCTGATTGCTGGTGCCCTCTCGCGACCTTGTAAACCTATCCCTGACCTCACCACCATCAACCGCCTGTACACTGGAACTACAATTCAGTTTCCCATCCCCCTGCTGCATTAGTTTAAACCCCCGTTCCCCCCAGATTTCCTCCCCAGGATATTGGTACCCGTCTGGTTCAAGTGAAGACCATCCTGTTTGTAGCGGTCCTACCTTCCCCAGAAAAAGCTCCAGTTATCCAAGAATCCAAAACCCTCCCTCCTGCGCCATCCCTGCAGCCACATGTTCAGCTCTGCGCTCTCCCTGCTCCTCGCTTCACTAGCACGTGGGACAGGCAACAAACCAGAGATAACAACGCTGTTTGTTCCAGCTCCAAACTTCTCCCTAGCTCCCTGAAGTTCTGCCTTAAATCGCCATCTCTCTTCCTACCTACGGTGTTGGTGCCTATGTGGACTATGACTTGGGATTGCTCCCCTTCCCCCTCAAGGAACCTGAAAACATGATCAGAGACATCATGAACCCTGGCACCTGGGAGGCAACACACCAACCGCGAGTCTCTCTCTCGTCCCCACGGACCCTCCTATCTGTCTCCCTAACTATGGAGTCCCCAATGACCACTGTTCTGCTCGTCGCCCACTATTCCTTCTTAGCTACAGAACAGAGTCTGCACCAGAAACCTGTGCCCCACTGCTTACCCCTGGCAAGTCGTTTCGCTCCCCCACCGCCCACCCCCAACAGTATCTAAAACGGTATACTTGTTGTTGAGGGGAACCAACACAGGAGAGCCCTGCTCTTGCCAGCTGGTTTCCTTTCCTCCCCCTGACGGTAACCCATCTACCTTCTTCATGTGGCTGTGGAGTAACTACCTCCCTGTAACGTCTCTCAATAACCCCCTCTGCCTCCAGGATGATCCGAAGTTCATCCAGCTCCAGCTCCACTTCCCTGACGTGGTTTCCGAGCAGCTGGAGTTGGTTGTATTTCCCACAAATGAAGTCAGCAGGGACATTAGAGGTGACCTTTACCTCTCACATTCTGCAGGAGGAACATTCAACTGCTCTAACCTCCATTCCCACCATTCTAAATTCCCAAACAGATTGCCGAAAAAATGAAACACAAAAGAAAACACTTGTCACTTTACCAACCAATGCACTGACCACTTATTTGGTTCACGGAGGACGATGGGTGGGAGACACTACCTGAGTAGTGTTTTGGGTGAAGCACCCACCCAAATAGGTGACCTCTCCAACTGCATCCAGGAACTGAAGGAAAACCAGAACTACAAAGAAATTTAAACAGTATACTCACATATCCCAACAGGCTCCACAGCTCCCTGGTGACCTTGTGACTTCTCCGACTGCTTCCAGGAACTCAACTTTGTCCTGAGCGTTAGTGTATAATGTGAATAGTTGTGGCCCCAACACTGACTCCTGTGAAACTCCACTCATCACCAACTGTCATTCTGAAAAAGCCCCTTTATCCCCATTCTCTGCCTTCTGCCAGTCAGCCAATCCTCTATCCAGGGCAGTATCTTGTCACTGACACCATGGGCTCTTACCTTATTTAACAGCCTCCTGTGCAGCACCCTGTCAAAGGCCTTCTGGAAATCCAAACAGATCACGTCCACTGGTTCTCCTTTGTCTAACTTGCTCATTACCTCCTCAAAGCGTTCTAACAGATTGGTCAGGCATGGCCACCCTTGACAAAGTTGTTCTGACTCCGCCCTATTTTACCAGGAACTTCCAAGTGCTCCATAATCTCATCCTTAATAATGGACTCTAGTAACTTACCAATGACCAAGGTCAGGCTAACCAGCCTATAATTTCCTGTCTTCTGTCTCCCTCCCTTCTGACACAGAGGTGTTACATAAGTCACTTTCCAATCATCTGGGACCCTCCCGGACTCCAGTGATTCCTGAAAGATCACCACCAATACCTCTACAATCTCCTCAGCTCTCTCCTTCAGAACCCTGGGGTGTAGTCCGTTTGGTCAGGGCGATTTATCCACCTTTAGACCTTTCGGCTTTCCCAGCACCTTCTCCTTAGCGATGGATCACTTACCTCTACTCCCTGACTGTTTTGAAACTGGGGTATGTCTTGCAGATAGTACACTCTGTTGCTACTGAGCATGGGTAGAGGAAGGAGTGGGTGTTTGTGGGTGTGGGGCCAATCAAGCGGCTGCTTTGTCCTGGATGGTGTCGAGCTTCCTGAGTGTTGTTGGAGCTGCCACCATCCAGGGCAAGTGGGGAATATTCCATCACACTCCGGACTTGGGCCTTGGAGATGGTGGACAGGCTTTGGGGAGTCAGGAGGGGAGTTACTTGCCCCAGTATTCCTAGTCTCTAAGCTGCTCTTGTAGCCACTGCATTTATTTGGTGAGTCCAGTTGAGTGTCTGGTCAATGGTAAACCCCAGGATGTTGATAGTGGGGGATTCAGTGATGGTAATCTTTGAATGTCAAGGGGCAATGGTTAGAATGTCTCTTATTGGTGATGGTCATAGACTGGCATTTGTGTGGCACGAATGTTACTTGCCCCTTGTCAGCCCAAGCCTGGATATTGTCCAGATCTTGCTACATTTGAACATGGACTGCTCCAGTATCTGAGGAGTGGGGAATGGAGCTGAACATTGTGTAATCATCGGGGACCATCCCCACTTCTGACCTTCTGATGGAGGGAAGGTCATTGATGAAGCAGCTGAAGATGGTTGGGTCTAGGACACTCCCCTGAGGGACTCCTGCAGAGATGTCCTGGAGCTGAGATGACTGACCCTCCAACAACCACAACCATCTTCCTCTGGGCCAGGTATGGCTCTAACCAGCGTAGAGTTTGCCCCCCGATACCCACTGATTCCAGTTTAGCCAGGGCTCTGTGATGCCACACTCGGTCGAATGCAGCCTTGATGTCAGGGACTGTCCCTCTCCCCTCCCCTCTGGAATTCAGCTCTTTTGTCCATGTTTGACCCAAGGCTGGAATGGGGTCAGGAGCTGGGTGACCCTGGGGGATCCCAAACTGGGCGTCACTGAGCAGGTTAATGTTTGCAACTGCGTCAGTGAGCATTGTGACTGACGAGTGTCTCACTCCATTGAAATAGCTGAGACTCCTCCCTCTCTCTCTCACACACACATGGTGGGGATCTTTGCAGGAGAGGAAACTTCTTTCAGTGAGAGTGCACCCCCCCCCCCCCGCCACACCTCACCCCACCCCCTCCCCCAAACCCCCTTCCCAGTGGGAGCTTGTGGTTAGTGGTTTCGGGAGTGGGACTGTCTGTCCTGGTGCACTGAGCAGAGGGAATCCAACTGGCAGCTCCGAAACACATCATCGCGATGCCCCCCATGGTGGGTCAGCCTCACAGCAAGAACACAGCATCTGGAAAAGGATTATTCATTTCAATAAACAGCCACAGGACAATCCAAGCTGAGGACGGTGTCAGGAGAATATATCCCATGCCAGTCACTGGGAAGAAACAAATAAACACAAAACCAACTTGACATCACTCAATCAGTTTTCGACCACAGTTTGGAGAGTAAGTGCGTCACAGAATAAAAACAGAGTGAAACTGATGCCATGTGTGCATCGACAAGTCACATCATATTCCGAATCCCATTCTTCCTGCTTATAATCTGTTAGTTAATGAGGCACATTGCATTGAGTGTGCCTGGTCCGAAACTGCTCAACAAATTCTCCAACCCGGAGATGGAGAATAATTTGAGAGACACAGCTACACATCAGTTAGTGCGGCAACAATGGAGACAACAAGGCAATGTCAGCACTAACCCCAAACAAACCCTCCCAGGACAGGGAGAGCACAGGGTGAGATACAGAGTAAAGCTCTCTCTACACTGTCCCCATCAAACACTCCCAGGACAGGGACAGCACAGGGTTAGATACAGAGTAAAGCTCCCTCTACACTGTCCCCCATCAAACACTTCCAGGACAGGAACAACATGGGGTTAGATACAGAGTAAAGATCCTTCTACACTGTCCCCATCAAACACTCCCAGGACAGGGACAGCACGGGGTTAGATACAGAGTAAAGATCCTTCTACACTGTCCCCATCAAACACTCCCAGGACAGGGACAGCACGGGGTTAGATACAGAGTAAAGATCCTTCTACACTGTCCCCATCAAACACTCCCAGGACAGGGACAGCACGGGGTTAGATACAGAGTAAAGATCCTTCTACACTGTCCCCATCAAACACTCCCAGGACAGGGACAGCACGGGGTTAGATACAGAGTAAAGCTCCATCTACACTGTCTCCATCAAACACTCCCAGGACAGGGACAGCACGGGGTTAGATACAGAGTAAAGCTCTCTCTACACTGTCCCCATCAAACACTCCCAGGACAGGGACAGCACGGGGTTAGATACAGAGTAAAGCTCCATCTACACTGTCTCCATCAAACACCCCCAGGACAGGGACAGCACAGGGTTAGATACAGAGTAAAGCTTCCTCTGCACTGTCCCCCATCAAACACTCCCAGGACAGGGACAGCACGGGGTTAGATACAGAGTAAAGCTCCCTCTACACTGTCCCCCATCAAACACTCCCAGGACAAGGACAGCACGGGGTTAGATACAGAGTAAAGCTTCCTCTGCACTGTCCCCATCAAACACTCCCAGGACAGGGACAGCACGGGGTTAGATACAGAGTAAAGCTCCCTCTACACTGTCCCCCATCAAACACTCCCAGGACAAGGACAGCACGGGGTTAGATACAGAGTAAAGCTCACTCTACACTGTCCCCAACAAACACTCCCAGGACAGGGACAGCACGGGGTCAGATACAGAGTAAAGCTTCCTCTACACTGTCCTCTTCAAACACTCCCAGGACAAGGACAGCACAGGGTTAGATACAGAGTAAAGCTCCCTCTACACTGTCCCCATCACACCCTCCCAGGACAGGGATAGCACGGGGTTAGATACAGAGTAAAGCTCCCTCTACACTGTCCCCCATCGAACACTCCCAGGACAGGGACTGCACGGGGTGAGATACAGAGTAAAGCTCTCTCTACACTGTCCCCCATCAAACACTCCCAGGACAGAGACAGCCCGGGGTTAGATACAGAGTAAAGCTTCCTCTACACTGTCCCCCCATCAAACACTCCCAGGACAGGGACCGCATGGGGTTAAATACAGAGTAAAGCTCCCTCTACACTGTCCCCATCAAACACTCCCAGGACAGGGACAGCACAGGGTTAGATACAGAGTAAATCTCCCTCTACATTGCCCCCATCAAACACTCCCAGGACAGGGACCGCATGGGGTTAGATACAGAGTAAAGCTCCCTCTACACTGTCCCCCATCAAACACTCCCAGGACAGGGACAGCACGGGGTTAGATACAGAGTAAAGCTCCCTCTACACTGTCCCCATCAAACACTCCCAGGACAGGGACCGCATGGGGTTAGATACAGAGTAAAGCTCCCTCCACACTGTCCCCATCAAACACTCCCAGGACAGGGACCGCATGGGGTTAGATAGAGAGTAAAGCTCCTTCTACACTGTCCCCATCAAACACTCCCAGGACAGGGACAGCACGGGGTTAGATACAGAGTAAAGCTCCCTCTACACTGTCCCCATCAAACACTCCCAGGACAGGGACCGCATGGGGTTAGATACAGAGTAAAGCTGACTCTACACTGTCCCCCATCAAACACTCCCAGGACAGGAACAGCATGGGGTTAGATACAGAGTAAAGCTCCCTCTACACTGTCCCCATCAAACACTCCCAGGACAGGGACAGCACGGGGTTAGATACAGAGTAAAGCTCCCTCTACACTGTCCCTATCGAACAATCCCAGGACAGGGACAGCACGGGGTGAGATACAGAGTAAAGCTGACTCTACACTGTCCCCCATCAAACACTCCCAGGACAGGAACAGCATGGGGTTAGATACAGAGTAAAGCTCCCTCTACACTGTCCCCCATCAGACACTCCCAGGACAGGGACAGCACCGGGTTAGATACAGAGTAAAGCTCCCTCTACACTGTCCCCATCAAACACTCCCAGGACAGGGACCGCATGGGGTTAGATACAGAGTAAAGCTCCCTCTACACTGCCCCCATCAAACACTCCCAGGACAGGGACAGCACAGGGTTAGATACAGAGTAAAGCTTCCTCTGCACTGTCCCCCATCAAACACTCCCAGGACAGAAACAGCATGGGGTTAGATACAGAGTAAAGCTCCCTCTACACTGTCCCCCATCAAACACTCCCAGGACAGGAACAGCATGGGGTTAGATACAGAGTAAAGCTCCCTCTACACTGTCCCCATCAAACACTCCCAGGACAGGGACAGCACAGGGTTAGATACAGAGTAAAGCTCCCTCTACACTGTCCCCCATCAAACACTCCCAGGACAGTGACAGCACAGGGTTAGATACAGAGTAAAGCTCCCTCTACACTGTCCCCCATCAAACACTTCCAGGACAGGAACAACATGGGGTTAGATACAGAGTAAAGCTCCCTCTACACTGTCCCCCATCAAACACTCCCAGGACAGGGACAGCATGGGGTTAGATGCAGAGTAAAGCCCCCTCTACACTGTCCCCCATCAAACACTCCCAGGACAGGGACAGTACGGGGTTAGATACAGAGTAAAGCTCCCTCTACACTGTCCCCATCAAACACTCCCAGGACAGGGACAGCACGGGGTCAGATACAGAGTAAAGCTCCCTCTACACTGTCCTCATCAAACACTCCCAGGACAAGGACAGCACAGGGTTAGGTACAGAGTAAAGCTCCCTCTACACTGTCCCCATCAAACACTCCCAGGGACAGGGACAGCATGGGGTTAGATACAGAGTAAAGCTCCCTCTACACTGTTCCCCATCAAACACTCCCAGGGACAGGGACAGCACAGGGTTAGATACAGAGTAAAGGTTCCTCTAAACTGTCCCCATCAAACACTCCCAGGACAGGGATAGCACGGGGTTAGATACAGAGTAAAGCTCCCTCTACACTGTCCCCATCACACCCTCCCAGGACAGGGACAGCACGGGGTTCGATACAGAGTAAAGCTCCCTCTACACTGTCCCTATCGAACACTCCCAGGACAGGGACTGCACGGGGTTAGATACAGAGTAAAGCTCACTCTACACTGTCCCCCATCAAACACTCCCAGGACAGGGACAGCACCGGGTTAGATACAGAGTAAAGCTTCCTCTACACTGTCCCCATCAAACACTCCCACGACAGGGACAGCCCGGGGTTAGATACAGAGTAAAGCTCTCTCTACACTGTCCCCCATCAAACACTCCCAGGACAGAGAAACCCGGGGTTAGATACAGAGTAAAGCTCCCTCTACACTGTCCCCCATCAAACACTCCCAGGACAGGGACAGCACAGGGTTAGATACAGAGTAAAGCTCCTTCTACATTGCCCCCATCAAACACTCCCAGGACAGGGACCGCATGGGGTTAGATACAGAGTAAAGCTCCCTCTACACTGTCCCCCCATCAAACACTCCCAGGACAGGGACCGCATGGGGTTAGATACAGAGTAAAGCTCCCTCTACACTGTCCCCATCAAACACTCCCAGGACAGGGACAGCACAGGGTTAGATACAGAGTAAAGCTCCCTCTACACTGTCCCCCATCAAACACTTCCAGGACAGGAACAACATGGGGTTAGATACAGAGTAAAGCTCCCTCTACACTGTCCCCCATCAAACACTCCCAGGACAAGGACAGCACAGGGTTAGGTACAGAGTAAAGGTTCCTCTAAACTGTCCCCATCAAACACTCCCAGGACAGGGATAGCACGGGGTTAGATACAGAGTAAAGCTCCCTCTACACTGTCCCCATCACACCCTCCCAGGACAGGGACAGCACGGGGTTCGATACAGAGTAAAGCTCCCTCTACACTGTCCCTATCGAACACTCCCAGAACAGGGACTGCACAGGGTTAGATACAGAGTAAAGCTCACTCTACACTGTCCCCCATCAAACACTCCCAGGACAGGGACAGCACCGGGTTAGATACAGAGTAAAGCTTCCTCTACACTGTCCCCATCAAACACTCCCAGGACAAGGACAGCCCGGGGTTAAATACAGAGTAAAGCTTCCTCTACACTGTCCCCCTTCAAACACTCCCAGGACAGGGACAGTACGGGGTTAGATACAGAGTAAAGCTCCCTCTACACTGTCCCCCATCAAACACTCCCAGGACAGGGACCGCATGGGGTTAAATACAGAGTAAAGCTCCTTCTACATTGCCCCCATCAAACACTCCCAGGACAGGGACCGCATGGGGTTAGATACAGAGTAAAGCTCCTCTACACTGTCCCCCCATCAAACACTCCCAGGACAGGGACCGCATGGGGTTAGATACAGAGTAAAGCTCCCTCTACACTGTCCCCATCAAACACTCCCAGGACAGGGACAGCACAGGGTTAGATACAGAGTAAAGCTTCCTCTACACTGTCCCCCATCAAATACTCCCAGGACAGGGACCGCATGGGGTTAGATACAGAGTAAAGCTCCCTCTACACTGTCCCCCCATCAAACACTCCCAGGACAGGGACCGCATGGGGTTAGATACAGAGTAAAGCTCCCTCTACACTGTCCCCCCATCAAACACTCCCAGGACAGGGACAGCATGGGGTTAGATACAGAGTAAAGCTCCCTCGACACTGTCCCCCATCAAACACTCCCAGGACAGGGACAGCACAGGGTTAGATACAGAGTAAAGCTCCCTCTACACTGTCCCCATCAAACACTCCCAGGACAGGGACAGCACGGGGTTAGATACAGAGTAAAGCTCCCTCTACACTGTCCCCCATCAAACACTCCCAGGACAGGGACAGCACAGGGTTAGATACAGAGTAAAGCTCCCTCTACACTGTCCCCCATCAAACACTTCCAGGACAGGAACAACATGGGGTTAGATACAGAGTAAAGCTCCCTCTACACTGTCCCCCATCAAACACTCCCAGGACAGGAACAGCATGGGGTTAGATACAGAGTAAAGCTTCCTCTACACTGTCCCCCCATCAAACACTCCCAGGACAGAGACAGCCCGGGGTTAGATACAGAGTAAAGCTTCCTCTACACTGTCCCCCATCAAACACTCCCAGGACAGGGACCGCATGGGGTTAAATACAGAGTAAAGCTCCCTCTACACTGTCCCCATTAAACACTCCCAGGACAGGGACAGCACAGGGTTAGATACAGAGTAAAGCTCCCTCTACATTGCCCCCATCAAACACTCCCAGGACAGGGACCGCATGGGGTTAGATAGAGAGTAAAGCTCCTTCTACACTGCCCCCATCAAACACTCCCAAGACAGGGACCGCATGGGGTTAGATACAGAGTAAAGCTCCCTCTACACTGTCCCCATCAAACACTTCCAGGACAGAGACAGCACGGGGTTAGATACAGAGTAAAGCTCCCTCGACACTGTCCCTATCGAACACTCCCAGGACAGGGACTGCACGGGGTGAGATACAGAGTAAAGCTCTCTCTACACTGTCCCCATCAAACACTCCCAGGACAGGGACAGCACCGGGTTAGATACAGAGTAAAGCTCCCTCTACACTGTCCCCATCAAACACTCCCAGGACAGGGACAGCCCGGGGTTAGATACAGAGTAAAGCTCCTTCTACACTGTCCCCTATCAAACACTCCCAGGACAGGGACCGCATGGGGTTAGATACAGAGTAAAGCTCCCACTACACTGTCCCCCATCAAACACTCCCAGGACAGGGAGCGCATGGGGTTAGATACAGAGTAAAGCTCCCTCTACACTGTCCCCCATCAAACACTCCCAGGACAGGGAGCGCATGGGGTTAGATACAGAGTAAAGCTCCCTCTACATTGCCCCTATCAAACACTCCCAGGACAGGGACCGCATGGGGTTAGATACAGAGTAAAGCTGACTCTACACTGTCCCCATCAAACACTCCCAGGACAGGGACAGCACGGGGTTAGATACAGAGTAAAGCTTCCTCTACACTGTCCCCCCATCAAACACTCCCAGGACAGGGACCGCACAGGGTTAGATACAGAGTAAAGCTCCCTCTACACTGTCCCCCATCAAACACTCCCAGGACAGGGACAGCACAGGGTTAGATACAGAGTAAAGCTCCCTCTACACTGTCCCCCATCAAACACTCCCAGGACAGGGACAGCACAGGGTTAGATACAGAGTAAAGCTCCCTCTACACTGTCCCCCATCAAACACTTCCAGGACAGGAACAACATGGGGTTAGATACAGAGTAAAGCCCCCTCTACACTGTCCCCCATCAAACACTCCCAGGACAGGGACAGTACGGGGTTAGATACAGAGTAAAGCTCCCTCTACACTGTCCCCATCAAACACTCCCAGGACAGGGACAGCACGGGGTCAGATACAGAGTAAAGCTTCCTCTACACTGTCCTCATCAAACACTCCCAGGACAAGGACAGCACAGGGTTAGGTACAGAGTAAAGGTTCCTCTAAACTGTCCCCATCAAACACACCCAGGACAGGGATAGCACGGGGTTAGATACAGAGTAAAGCTCCCTCTACACTGTCCCCATCACACCCTCCCAGGACAGGGACAGCACGGGGTTCGATACAGAGTAAAGCTTCCTCTACACTGTCCCTATCGAACACTCCCAGGACAGGGACTGCACGGGGTTAGATACAGAGTAAAGCTCACTCTACACTGTCCCCCATCAAACACTCCCAGGACAGGGACAGCACCGGGTTAGATACAGAGTAAAGCTCCCTCTACACTGTCCCCATCAAACACTCCCAGGACAAGGACAGCCCGGGGTTAAATACAGAGTAAAGCTTCCTCTACACTGTCCCCCTTCAAACACTCCCAGGACAGGGACAGTACGGGGTTAGATACAGAGTAAAGCTCCCTCTACACTGTCCCCCATCAAACACTCCCAGGACAGAGACAGCCCGGGGTTAGATACAGAGTAAAGCTTCCTCTACACTGCCCCCCATCAAACACTCCCAGGACAGGGACCGCATGGGGTTAAATACAGAGTAAAGCTCCCACTACACTGTCCCCATCAAACACTCCCAGGACAGGGACAGCACAGGGTTACATACAGAGTAAAGCTCCTTCTACATTGCCCCCATCAAACACTCCCAGGACAGGTACCGCATGGGGTTAGATACAGAGTAAAGCTCCCTCTACACTGTCCCCCCATCAAACACTCCCAGGACAGGGACCGCATGGGGTTAGATACAGAGTAAAGCTCCCTCTACACTGTCCCCATCAAACACTCCCAGGACAGGGACAGCACAGGGTTAGATACAGAGTAAAGGTCCCTCTACACTGTCCCCCATCAAATACTCCCAGGACAGGGACCGCATGGGGTTAGATTCAGAGTAAAGCTTCCTCTACACTGTCCCCCCATCAAACACTCCCAGGACAGGGACCGCATGGGGTTAGATACAGAGTAAAGCTCCCTCTACACTGTCCCCCCATCAAACACTCCCAGGACAGGGACAGCACAGGGTTAGATACAGAGTAAAGCCCCCTCTTCACTGTCCCCCATCAAACACTCCCAGGACAGGGACAGCACAGGGTTAGATACAGAGTAAAGCTCCCTCTACACTGTCCCCATCAAACACTCCCAGGACAGGGACAGCACGGGGTTAGATACAGAGTAAAGCTCCCTCTACACTGTCCCCCATCAAACACTCCCAGGACAGGGACAGCACAGGGTTAGATACAGAGTAAAGCTCCCTCTACACTGTCCCCCATCAAACACTTCCAGGACAGGAACAACATGGGGTTAGATACAGAGTAAAGCTCCCTCTACACTGTCCCCCATCAAACACTCCCAGGACAGGAACAGCATGGGGTTAGATACAGAGTAAAGCTTCCTCTACACTGTCCCCCATCAAACACTCCCAGGACAGGGACCGCATGGGGTTAGATACAAAGTAAAGCTTCCTCTACACTGACCCATCAAACACTCCCAGGACAGGGACAGTACGGGGTTAGATACAGAGTAAAGCTCCCTCTACACTGTCCCCCATCAAACACTCCCAGGACAGGGACCGCATGGGGTTAGATACAGTGTAAAGCTCCTTCTACACTGCCCCCATCAAACACTCCCAGGACAGGGACCGCATGGGGTTAGATACTGTGTAAAGCTCCCTCTACACTGTCCCCCATCAAACACTCCCAGGACAGGGACCGCATGGGGTTAGATACAGAGTAAAGCTTCCTCTACACTGACCCATCAAACACTCCCAGGACAGGGACAGTACGGGGTTAGATACAGAGTAAAGCTCCCTCTACACTGTCCCCCATCAAACACTCCCAGGACAGAGAAAGCCCGGGGTTAAATACAGAGTAAAGCTCCCTCTACACTGTCCCCCATCAAACACTCCCAGGACAGGAACAGCATGGGGTTAGATACAGAGTAAAGCTTCCTCTACACTGTCCCCATCAAACACTCCCAGGACAGGAACAGCATGGGGTTAGATACAGAGTAAAGCTTCCTCTACACTGTCCCCATCAAACACTCCCAGGACAGGAACAGCATGGGGTTAGATACAGAGTAAAGCCCCCTCTACACTGTCCCCCATCAAACACTCCCAGGACAGGGACAGCACGGGGTTAGATACAGAGTAAAGCTCCATCTACACTGTCCCCCATCAAACACTCCCAGGACAGGGACAGCACGGGGTTAGATACAGAGTAAAGCTACCTCTACACTGTCCCCATCAAACACTCTCAGGACAGGGACAGCATGGGGTTAGATAGAGAGTAAAGCTCCCTCTACACTGTCCCCATCAAACACTCCCAGGACAGGGACAGCACGGGGATAGATACAGAGTAAAGCTCCCTCTACACTGTCCCCATCAAACACTCCCAGGACAGGGACAGCACGGGGTTAGATACAGAGTAAAGCTCCCTCTACACTGTCCCCATCAAACACTCCCAGGACAGGGACAGCACGGGGTTAGATACAGAGTAAAGCTCCCTCTACACTGTCCCCATCAAACACTCCCAGGACAGGGACAGCCCGGGGTTAGATACAGAGTAAAGCTCTCTCTACACTGTCCCCATCAAACACTCCCAGGACAGGGACAGCACGGGGTTAGATACAGAGTAAAGCTGAATGATGACAGCCCCCTCTGCACAATGATTCCTCCAAAAATATAGTATTTTCTTTTCCTGATGCATTGACACTCATTCTGACTCAGTTCCTCTGGGAATGTTCTGAAATTGCTGGGACCAAAGTGGAAGAAGGAAACATCAGAGCAGAGCATACTCACTAAAACCATCCTGCTCGGGTTTGTTGGAAAACCGCATGTTCCATAACATTGCAGTGGTGTCAGGGTGGCCTAAGGAACATTCTCTCTCAGACAGAAGTGACAACATCTCCCCAAAATGTACACGCATTGGCTTCACTACATCAACACAAACCAACCGCTGTTTGTCAGGATATAGGTTTACCTCAAAGTCAGAAGTTTTTTTTAAGGTAAAATTCACATAGAGACAGCATGACAATATTGGAGCGTCAGTGCTGAGGGAGTGCCGCACTGTCAGAGGGTCAGTGCTGAGGGTGCGCCGCACTGTCAGAGGGTCAGTACTGAGGGAGTACTGCACTGTCAGAGGGTCAGTGCTGAGGGAGTCCTGCACTGTCGGAGGGTCAGTGCTGAGGGAGTGCCACACTGTCAGAGGGTCAGTGCTGAGGGAGTACTGCACTGTCGGAGGGTCAGTGCTGAGGGAGTGCCACACTGTCAGAGGGTCAGTGCTGAGGGAGTCCTGCACTGTCGGAGGGTCAGTGCTGAGGGAGTGCCACACTGTCAGAGGTTCAGTGCTGAGGGAGTGCCGCACTGTCAGAGGGTCAGTACTGAGGGAGTGCCGCACTGTCAGAGGGTCAGTGCTGAGGGAGTGCTGCACTGTCAGAGGGTCAGTACTGAGGGAGTGCTGCACTGTCAGAGGGTCAGTGCTGAGGGAGTGCCGCACTGTCAGAGGGTCAGTACTGAGGGAGTGCTGCACTGTCGGAGGGTCAGTGCTGAGGGAGTGCCACACTGTCAGAGGGTCAGTGCTGAGGGAGTACTGCACTGTCGGAGGGTCAGTGCTGAGGGAGTGCCGCACTGTCGGAGGGTCAGTGCTGAGGGAGTGCCGCACTGTCAGAGGGTCAGTACTGAGGGAGTGGATGTAAATCTCTCACGGTGGCAATGTGCATTGTTTCTGGCATTTTGACTGAATGTCGTCCCTGAACCAATCCCATCAGGGAAAGATTAATCACTCATTAGTCCCAATGCTTTTCTGGGAATGTGCTGTGTGTAAATTGGCTCAGACGCCTTAATACTTGGCTGTACTTGAGAAAGTTACTGCTGAGCATCACAAATATTATTGTAGACTTATTCTGCACATCTTAATTTATACTCAGCTTTGAATGAAGAGCAAGAGATTTTAATTTTAAAGGTTTAATTATCATGTTTATTTCGCCAAGTATAATTGGGAGCTTTGGCTTTTTTTTTCCAGGAAAGTTTTTATTTTGATCATTTCTGTGGGCGTCTCAGACTGGGCCCAGCATTTATTGCCCCGTCCCTAGTTGCCCCTCGAGAAGGTGGGGGTGAGCTGCCTTCTTGACCCGCTGCAGTCCATGTGCTGTGGGTAGACCCACAATGCCCTTAGGGAGGGAATTCCAGGATTCTGACCCAGTGACACTGAAGGAACGGTGAGATATTTCCGAGTCAGGATGGTGAGGGGCTCGGAGGGGAACTTGCAGGGGGTGGTGTTCCCATGGATCTGCTGCTCTTGTCCTTCTAGATGGAAGTGGTTGTGTGTTTGAAAGGTGCTGTCTGAGGATCTTTGGTGAATTTCTGCAGTGCATCTTGTAGATGGTACACACTGCTGTTACTGAGTGTGGGTGGGGGAGGGAGTGGGTGTTTGTGGATGTGGGGCCAATCAAGCGGCTGCTTTGTCCTGGATGGTGTCGAGTTTCTTGAGTTTTGTTGGAGCTGCCCCCATCCAGGGCAAGTGGGGAATATTCCATCACACTCCGGACTTGGGCCTTGGAGATGGTGGACAGGCTTTGGGGGAGTCAGGAGGGGAGTTACTCACTGCAGTATCCCAGCCTCTGACCTGCCCATGAATGGTGCTGAATATTGTGCAATCATCGGGGACCATCCCCACTTCTGACCTTCTGATGGAGGGAAGGTCATTGATGAAGCAGCTGAAGATGGTTGGGCCTCAGACACTCTCCTAAGGGATTCCTGCAGAGATGTCCTGGAGCTGAGATCATTGATGTCCACGTTCAACCTGATGCCATGAGACTTCTTGGAAACTGAGGTCAATCCTAAATTCTTCCAGGGCAGCTCCATCCCAATGTAAACCAATGGTAGGCAGTGGGAAAGGGTTTAATCATTTGGCACTGTGTATAGCTTGTCATCTTCATTGCGTTGATGTATAATGGGAATGAATGGTACATTTCATTACAAATGGAATGACAATTGCATAGGTCCATTGGGATTTTATAGAGTGGGAGTGAATGGGAAGGGGGTTGGATCTATTAGGATTGTGTAGAGTGGGAGTGACTGGGAAGGGGTTTGGGTCCATTGGGACTTTGTGGAGTGGGAGTAAAAAGGAATTGGGAATGTGTAGATTTTGAGTGAACAGGAAGGAATTTGGGTTTGTTGGGAGTGGGAATGAATGGGATAGAGTTTTGTTCCATTGAGATTGTGTAGAGTTGGGGTGAATGGGAAGGGGGTTGGGTCCATTGGGATTGTGTAGAGTGGGAGTGAATGGGAAGGGGTTTGGGTTCATTGGGATTGTGTAGAGTGGGAGTGAATGGGAAGGGGTTTGGGTTCATTGGGATTGTGTAGAGTGGGAGTGAATGGGAAGGGGTTTGGGTTCATTGAGATTGTGTAGAGTGGGAGTGAATGGGAAGGGGGTTGGGTTCATTGGGATTGTGTAGAGTGGGAGTGAATGGGAAGGGGGTTGGGTTCATTTGGTTTGTGTTAAGTTGGAGTCAATGCGAAAGAGTTTCTATCCATTGAGATTATGTTCATTGGGAGTGAATGGGAAGGTGATGTGAGGAAGGGTCACTGGACTTCAAACATTAACTTTGATTTCTCTTCACAAACGCTATCAGACCTGCTGAGCTTTTCCAGGTATCTCAATTTTTGAAGTGGATAATATAAGTTGCAATGAAGGCGGTGGTGTTGGTGTATGCAGGCTGTGACATGTAGTTTTATTCCTTTTAGTATATCTTGGGGAAATAATCCAAATGCTCTGTTCTAATGACGTGCCTGTATAACAGGTAATAAATCTGGCAGCTTAACTGGAATTGACAGGCCTGCTAATAAATAACTTAATAATCTATTAATTGGCAATATATGATGAGTGAGATGTGTTGATTGGGAGACATACATTTATAATTAAAGCATGATATCTTTAAAATCTCCTTGTCTAAATACAAACTTACCAAAACTCAAGTGTATTCCCTTATTTGCAAATCTTCTGAATGGTGGAGCAGGCTCGATGGGCTGAGTGGCCTACTGTGTCCTATTGTTTTAACGATGGTCTTTGTACTGGCTCTGTTGGGGATCTATCGGCCAATCCCCTCCCTCTGCCCCCTACTCCCACTCTTGCCCCTTGGTCTGACAGAGCTCTTTCTCTGTCACTGCCCTGTCAAGGCACTACCCTGTGAACCACCACAACTCACTGAAGAAAACATTGTCCTGATCTCACCCGCTCGGTTTACTTTACCAGTGCCCTTCAGTCTGTGTCTCTCCTGCTGAGAAAGCTCTCAGTGAGAAGCATTTCTCCCTCATCACTCTCTCAGAATCTCCCAGCTGTTATCATCTGGGCAGTGGGGTGAGGGAGAAACTGTATCCCGCAGGTGGGAGGATGGAGACCAAGAGAGCCCCAGGTCAATGAAAGAAAGGCAACATTGTTTGAAGGAGCTGGGGGTTAGGGTCTGGAGTGTACAGTCTGAGAGTGGGGGGGACGGGGAAGTTCACTCGGGGGGTTAGGGTCTGGAGTGTACTGTCTGAGAGTGTAAGGGAGGGGGAGGTTCACTCGAGGGGTTAGGGTCTGGAGTGTACTGTCTGAGAGTGTGGGGGAGGAGGGAGGTTGACTCGAGGGGTTAGGGTCTGGAGTGTACTGTCTGAGAGTGTGGGGGGAGGGGAGGTTGACTCGAGGGGTTAGGGTCTGGAGTGTACTGTCTGAGAGTGTGGGGGGACGGGGAAGTTCACTCGGGGGGTTAGGGTCTGGAGTGTACTGTCTGAGAGTGTAAGGGAGGGGGAGGTTGACTCGAGGGGTTAGGGTCTGGAGTGTACTGTCTGAGAGTGTGGGGGAGGAGGGAGGTTCACTCGAGGGGTTAGGGTCTGGAGTGTACTGTCTGAGAGTGTAAGGGAGGGGGAGGTTGACTCGAGGGGTTAGGGTCTGGAGTGTACTGTCTGAGAGTGTGGGGGAGGAGGGAGGTTCACTCGAGGGGTTAGGGTCTGGAGTGTACTGTCTGAGAGTGTAGGGGAGGGGGAGGTTGACTCGAGGGGTTAGGGTCTGGAGTTATTGTCTGAGAGTGTGAGGGGAGGGGGAATTTCACTCGAGGGGTTAGGGTCTGGAGTGTACTGTCTGAGAGTGTGGGGGGAGGGGGAGGTTCACTCGAGGGGTTAGGATCTGGAGTGTACTGTCTGAGAGTGTGGGAGAGGAGGGAGATTCACTCGAGGGGTTAGGGTCTGGAGTGTACTGTCTGAGAGTGCGGGGGGAGGAGGGAGGTTCACTCGAGGGGTTAGGATCTGGAGTGTACTGTCTGAGAGTGTGGGGGGAGGGGGAGGTTCACTCGAGGGGTTAGGGTCTGGAGTGTACTGTCTGAGAGTGTGGGGGGAGGGGGAGGTTCACTCGAGGGGTTAGGGTCTGGAGTGTACTGTCTGAGAGTGTGGGGGGAGGGGGAGGTTCACTCGAGGGGTTAGGATCTGGAGTGTACTGTCTGAGAGTGTGGGGGGAGGGGGAGGTTCACTCGAGGGGTTAGGGTCTGGAGTGTACTGTCTGAGAGTGTGGGGGAGGGGGAGGTTCACTCGGGGGGTTAGGGTCTGGAGTGTACTGTCTGAGAGTGTGGGGGGAGGGGGAGGTTCACTCGGGGGGTTAGGGTCTGGAGTGTACTGTCTGAGAGTGTGAGGGTGGGGTAGGGTCACTCGAGGGGTTAGGGTCTGGAGTGTACTGTCTGAGAGTGTGAGGGTGGGGTAGGGTCACTCGAGGGGTTAGGGTCTGGAGTGTACTGTCTGAGAGTGTGAGGGGAGGGGGAGGTTCACTCGAGGGGTTAGGATCTGGAGTGTACTGTCTGAGAGTGTGAGGGGAGGGGGAGGGTCACTCGAGGGGTTAGGGTCTGGAGTGTACTGTCTGAGAGTGTGGGTGAGGAGGGAGGTTCACTCGAGGGGTTAGGGTCTGGAGTGTACTGTCTGAGAGTGTAGGGGAGGGGGAGGTTGACTCGAGGGGTTAGGGTCTGGAGTTATTGTCTGAGAGTGTGAGGGGAGGGGGAATTTCACTCGAGGGGTTAGGGTCTGGAGTGTACTGTCTGAGAGTGTGGGGGGAGGGGGAGGTTCACTCGGGGGGTTAGGGTCTGGAGTGTACTGTCTGAGAGTGTGGGGGGAGGAGGGAGGTTCACTCGAGGGGTTAGGATCTGGAGTGTACTGTCTGAGAGTGTGGGGGGAGGGGGAGGTTCACTCGAGGGGTTAGGGTCTGGAGTGTACTGTCTGAGTGTGTGGGTGAGGGGGAGGTTAACTCGAGGGGTTAGGGTCTCGAGTGTACTGTCTGAGAGTGTGGGGGAGGGGGAGGGTCACTCGGGGGGTTAGGGTCTGGAGTGTACTGTCTGAGAGTGTGGGGGGAGGGGAGGTTGACTCGAGGGGTTAGGGTCTGGAGTGTACTGTCTGAGAGTGTGGGGGGACGGGGAGGTTAACTCGAGGGGTTAGGGTCTGGAGTGTACTGTCTGAGAGTGTGGGGGGAGGGGGAGGTTCACTCGAGGGGTAAGGGTCTGGGGTGTACTGTCTGAGAGTGTAGGGGAGGAGGGAGGTTCACTCGAGGGGTTAGGGTCTGGAGTGTACTGTCTTAGAGTGTGGGTGAGGGGGAGGTTCACTCGAGGGGTTAGGGTCTGGAGTTATTGTCTGAGAGTGTGGGTGAGGAGGAGGTTCACTCGAGGGGTTAGGGTCTGGAGTGTACTGTCTGAGAGTGTGGGTGAGGGGGAGGTTCACTCGAGGGGTTAGGGTCTGGAGTGTACTGTCTGAGAGTGTGGGGGGAGGGGGAGGTTCACTCGAGGGGTTAGGGTCTGGAGTGTACTGTCTGAGAGTGTGGGGGGAGGAGGGAGGTTCACTCGAGGGGTTAGGGTCTGGAGTGTACTGTCTGAGAGTGTGGGTGAGGGGGAGGTTGACTCGAGGGGTTAGGGTCTAGAGTGTACTGTCTGAGAGTGTGGGGGGAGGGGGAGGTTGACTCGAGGGGTTAGGGTCTGGAGTGTACTGTCTGAGAGTGTGGGGGGAGGAGGGAGGTTCACTCGAGGGGTTAGGGTCTGGAGTGTACTGTCTGAGAGTGTGGGTGAGGGGGAGGTTGACTCGAGGGGTTAGGGTCTAGAGTGTACTGTCTGAGAGTGTGGGGGAGGAGGGAGGTTCACTCGAGGGGTTAGGGTCTGGAGTGTACTGTCTGAGAGTGTGGGTGAGGGGGAGGTTGACTCGAGGGGTTAGGGTCTGGGGTGTACTGTCTGAGAGTGTGGGGGGGAGGGGGAGGTTGACTCGAGGGGTTAGGGTCTGGAGTGTACTGTCTGAGAGTGTGGGTGAGGAGGAGGTTCACTCGAGGGGTTAGGGTCTGGAGTGTACTGTCTTAGAGTGTGGGTGAGGGGGAGGTTCACTCGAGGGGTTAGGGTCTGGAGTTATTGTCTGAGAGTGTGAGGGGAGGGGGAGGTTCACTCGAGAGGTTAGGGTCTGGAGTGTATTGTCTGAGAGTGTGGGGGGAGGAGGGAGGTTCACTCGAGGGGTTAGGGTCTGGAGTGTACTGTCTGAGAGTGTGGGTGAGGGGGAGGTTCACTCGAGGGGTTAGGGTCTGGAGTGTACTGTCTGAGAGTGTGGGAGGAGGGGGAGGTTCACTCGAGGGGTTAGGGTCTGGAGTGTACTGTCTGAGAGTGTGGGTGAGGGGGAGGTTCACTCGAGGGGTTAGGGTCTGGAGTGTACTGTCTGAGAGTGTAGGGGGAGGGGGAATTTCACTCGAGGGGTTAGGGTCTGGAGTGTACTGTCTGAGAGTGCGGGGGGAGGAGGGAGGTTCACTCGAGGGGTTAGGGTCTGGAGTGTACTGTCTGAGAGTGTAGGGGGAGGGGGAATTTCACTCGAGGGGTTAGGGTCTGGAGTGTACTGTCTGAGAGTGTGGGGGGAGGGGGAGGTTCACTCGAGGGGTTAGGGTCTGGAGTGTACTGTCTGAGAGTGTGGGGGGAGGGGGAGGTTCACTCGAGGGGTTAGGGTCTGGATTGTACTGTCTGAGAGTGTGGGGGAGGGGGAGGTTCACTCGAGGGGTGAGGGTCTGGATTGTACTATTTGAGAGTGTGAGGAGAGGGGGAGGTTCACTCGAGGGGTTAGGGTCTGGATTGTACTATTTGAGAGTGTGGGGGGACGGGGAAGTTCACTCGAGGGGTTAGGGTCTGGAGTGTACTGTCTGAGAGTGGGGGGGACGGGGAAGTTCACTCGAGGGGTTAGGGTCTGGAGTGTACTGTCTGAGATAGGGGGGGACAGGGAGGTTAACTCGAGGGGTTAGGGTCTGGAGTGTACTGTCTGAGAGTGTGGGTGAGGGGGAGGTTGACTCGAGGGGTTAGGGTCTGGAGTGTACTGTCTGAGAGTGTAGGGGAGGGGGAGGTTGACTCGAGGGGTTAGGGTCTGGAGTGTACTGTCTGAGAGTGTGGGGGGGAGGGGGAGGTTCACTCGGGGGGGTTAGGGTCTGGAGTGTACTGTCTGAGAGTGTGGGGGGGAGGGGGAGGTTCACTCGGGGGGGTTAGGGTCTGGAGTGTACTGTCTGAGAGTGGGGGGGAGGGGGAGGGTCACTCGAGGGGTTAGGGTCTGGAATGTACTGTCTGAGAGTGTGGGGGGGAGGGGGAGGTTCACTCGGGGGGGTTAGGGTCTGGATTGTACTATTTGAGAGTGTGAGGAGAGGGGGAGGTTCACTCGAGGGGTTAGGGTCTGGATTGTACTATTTGAGAGTGTGAGGAGAGGGGGAGGTTCACTCGAGGGGTTAGGGTCTGGATTGTACTATTTGAGAGTGTGAGGAGAGGGGGAGGTTCACTCGAGGGGTTAGGGTCTGGATTGTACTATTTGAGAGTGTGGGGGGACGGGGAAGTTCACTCGAGGGGTTAGGGTCTGGAGTGTACTGTCTGAGAGTGGGGGGGACGGGGAAGTTCACTCGAGGGGTTAGGGTCTGGAGTGTACTGTCTGAGATAGGGGGGGACAGGGAGGTTAACTCGAGGGGTTAGGGTCTGGAGTGTACTGTCTGAGAGTGTGGGTGAGGGGGAGGTTGACTCGAGGGGTTAGGGTCTGGAGTGTACTGTCTGAGAGTGTAGGGGAGGGGGAGGTTGACTCGAGGGGTTAGGGTCTGGAGTGTACTGTCTGAGAGTGTGGGGGGGAGGGGGAGGTTCACTCGGGGGGGTTAGGGTCTGGAGTGTACTGTCTGAGAGTGTGGGGGGGAGGGGGAGGTTCACTCGGGGGGGTTAGGGTCTGGAGTGTACTGTCTGAGAGTGTGGGGGAGGGGGAGGGTCACTCGAGGGGTTAGGGTCTGGAGTGTACTGTCTGAGAGTGGGGGGGAGGGGGAGGGTCACTCGAGGGGTTAGGGTCTGGAATGTACTGTCTGAGAGTGTAGGGGGAGGGGGAGGGTCACTCGAGGGGTTAGGGTCTGGAATGTACTGTCTGAGAGCGTGGGGGGAGGGGGAGGGTCACTCGAGGGGTTAGGGTCTGGAATGTACTGTCTGAGAGTGTAGGGGGAGGGGGAATTTCACTCGAGGGGTAAGGGTCTGGGGTGTACTGTCTGAGAGTGTGGGGGGAGGGGGAGGTTCACTCGGGGGGTTAGGGTCTGGAGTGTACTGTCTGAGAGTGTGGGGGAGGGGGAGGTTAACTCGAGGGGTTGGGGTCTGGAGTGTACTGTCTGAGAGTGTGGGGGAGGGGGAGGGTCACTCGAGGGGTTAGGGTCTGGAATGTACTGTCTGAGAGTGTGGGGGAGGGGGAGGTTCACTCGAAGGGTTAGGATCTGGAGTGTACTGTCTGAGAGTGTGGGGGAGGGGGAGGTTCACTCGGGGGGGTTAGGGTCTGGAGTGTACTGTCTGAGAGTGTGGGGTGGGGGAGGATCACCTTGTTCATTCCTGTGACGAAGATCTTGCTTACCGGGCCAGCATTTATTGCCCATCCCTAATTGCCCAGAGGGCAGTTAAGAGTCAACCCCATTGTTGTGGGTCTGGAGTCACATCTAGGCCAGACCGGGTTAGGATGGCAGATTCCTTACCTCAACAGCAGTCGTGACCCAGACGGGTTTTTCCCAACATTCGAAATGGTCGTCATTAGACTCTTAATTCCAGATTTTTTTTTTAAAGCTGAATTTATCCGCCAACGTGTACTGTCGCAGGTTTTGAACCCACATCCCCCGAACATTCCCTGAACTGCTGGATTAACAGCTCAGTGATAATAACACTGAGCCATCACCTCCCCTGGGTTGCTTGAATGTGTGGGGAAGATAGGTTGAATGGAGGTACTGAGGTGGGATTTAAATGATTGTCAGAAACCAGTGAATATACAGGAGATGAGCCAGGATGAGTTATCCCTGCAGAGGACCAGCACGGACATGATGGGGCAAATGGCTTACTCCTGTACCATTCCAGGATTGTCACGTTCTTCAGAGAATGTCTCCAATAATTTCCTAGGACTGTGCCCAACCAGACTGCCCCTCTACCCCACACCTTGTCAAACCTGTTATTGTAAATGGCTTTCCCTGGGTTCCATGTATAAAATACACTTCATCCTCAGAGTCTATTATTCTCTTCCTAATCTTTTTCTATTCCTATCTGGGGCTCCCCATCATTCCACCTTGCTCCTTCCTGCAGGTTAGAGCTCTGCTCTCTCAAGTTCAGAAACAGTTCAGAAAAGATTTACAAGGATGTTGCCAGGGTTGGAGAGTTTGAGCTATAGGGAGAGGCTGAACAGGCTGGGGCTGTTTTCCCTGGAGCGTCGGAGACTGAGGGGTGACCTTATAGCATTTTATAAAATCATGAGGGGCATGGATAGGATAAATAGACAAAGTATTTTCCCTGGGGTAGGGGAGTCTAGCACTGGAGGGCATAGGTGTATAAGGAGGAGGTGTTAGTAATTCGAGAATGTGTTAAAATAGATAAGTCCCCTGGGCCAGATGGGATTTCTCTTCGGATTCTCTGGGAAACCAGGGAGGAGATTGCCGAGCTTTTAGCTTTGATCTTTTTTTTAAAGATTAGATTATCTACAGTGTGGAAACAGGGTATTCAGCCCAACAAGTCCACACTGACCCGCTGAAGATTAACCCAACCAAACCCTCTGACTAATGTACCTAACACAATGGGCAATTTAGCATGACCAATTCACCTACCCCCTATATTTACTCCTGACTAATGCCCAATTCACCTGGTCTGCACATCTTTGGATTGTGGGAGGAAACCGGAACACCCGGAAAAAACCCACGCAGACACGGGGAGAATGTGCAAATTCCAAACAGTCGCCCGAGGCTGGAATCGAACCCAATCCCTGGCAATGTGAGGTAGTATTGCTAACCACAAACCACCATGCCATCCCTTTATGTCATCATTATCTACAGGAATAGTACCAGAAGACTGGAGGATAGCAAATGTTGTTCCCTTGTTCAAGAAGGAGAGTAGAGATAACCCTGGAAATTATAGACCAGTGAGCCTTACTTCAGTTGTGGGTAAAGTGTTGGAAAAGGTTGCAAGAGTTGGATTTATAATCATCTAGAAAGCAATAAGTTGATTAGGGATAGTCAACACAGTTTTGGGAAGGGTAGGTTGTGCCTCACAAACTTTACTGAGTTCTTTGAGAAGGTGACCAAACAGGTGGATGAGGGTAAAGTGGTTGATGTGGTGTATATGGATTTCAGTAAGGTATTTGATAAGGTTCCCCACATTAGGCTATTGCACAAAATTTGGGTTAGTGGTGCTGGAAGAGCACAGCAGTTCAGGCAGCATCCAAGGAGCTTCGAAATCGACGTTTCGGGCGAAACGTCGATTTCGAAGCTCCTTGGATGCTGCCTGAACTGCTGTGCTCTTCCAGCACCACTAATCCAGAATCTGGTTTCCAGCATCTGCAGTCATTGTTTTTACCTTATTGCACAAAATACAGAGGCAAGGGATTGAGGGTGATTTAGCGGTTTGGATCAGAGATTGACGAGCTGAAAGAAGACAGAAGGTGGTGGTTGATGGGAAATGTTCATCCTGGAGTTCAGTTACTAATGGGGTACCGCAAGGATCTGTTTTGGGGCCACTGCTGTTTGTCATTTTTATAAACGATGGGTTAGTAAATTTGTGGATGACACTAAGGTCGGTGGAGTTGTGGATGGTGACAAAGGGTGTTGCAGCTTATAGAGGGACACAGATAAGCTGCAGAGCTGGGCTGAGAGGTGGCAAATGGAGTTAATGCAGAAAAGTGTGAGGTGATTCACTTTGGTCGGAGTAACCAGAATGCAAAGTACTGGGTTAATGGTAAGATTCTTGGTCGTGTAGACGAGCAGAGAGATCTCGGTGTCTATGTACATAGATCCTTGAAAGTTGTCACCCAGGTTGATAGGATTGTTAAGAAGGCACACGGTGTGTTAGCTTTTATTGGTAGAGGGATTGAGTTTTGGAATCATGAGGTCATGCTGCAGCTGTACAAAACTCTGGTGCGGCCGCACTTGGAGTATTGTGTACAGTTCTGGTCACTGCATTATAGGAAGGATGTGGGGAAGCTTTGGAAAGGGTGCAGAGGAGATTTACTGGGATGTTGCCTGGTATGGAGGGAAGGTCTTACGAGGAAAGGCTGAGGGCCTTGAGGCTGTTTTCGTTGGAGAGAAGAAGGTTGAGAGGTGACTTAATAGAGACATATAAGATAATCAGAGGGTTAGATAGGGTGGACAGGGAGAGCCTTTTTCCAAGTATGGGGACAGCGAGCACAAGGGGGCATAGCTTTAAATTGAGGGGTGATAGATATAGGACAGATGTCAGAGGTAGTTTCTTTACTCAGAGGGTATTAGGGGGCGTGGAATGCCCTGCCTGCAACAGTAGTAGATTCGCCAACTTTCAGGGCATTTAAATGGTCATTGGAGAAACATATGGACGAGAATGGAACAGTGTAGGTTAGATGGGCTTCAGATTGGTTCCACAGGTTGGTGCAACATCGAGGGCCGAAGGGCCTGTACTGTGCTGGAATGTTCTATGTTCTAGATTTTGGAATAGAGAGGAAAGGTTTAAAAGGGGCCTAAGGAACAACTTTTTCCCACAGAGGGTGGTACGTGTATGGAATGAGCTGCCAGAGAAAGTGGTGGAGGCTGGTACAATTACAACATTTAAAAGGCATCTGGATGGGGATATGAATAGGAAGGGTTTATGGGCCATGTGCTGGCAAATGGAACTAGATTAGGTTAGGATACCTGGTCAGTATGGACGGGTTGGACTGAAGGGTCTGTTTCTGTGCTGTACATCTCTATGACTCTAACCTCCGGGGCTACCGACTGACGGGAACTGATATCAGACTTCGCTCTGATCTGACTAGAATACACTCCAAACTCTGGCATATTCCTGATGACTGGATGAGTTGGAATTGCCGGTGTTGGACTGGGGTGTACAACGTTAAAAATCACACAACGCCAGGTTATAATTCAACAGGTTTATTTGGAAGCACTAGCTTTCGGAGCGCTGCTCCTTCATCCACCTGAAGGTTGCCAACCACCTGATGAAAGAGCAGCACTCCAAAAGCTAGTGCTTCCAAATAAACCTGTTGGACTATAACCTGGTGTTGTGTGATTTTTAACTCAGATGATTGAAGATACTCAGCGCCTGCCCCCATAAGACCATTCCACAGCACCATTGAGTACAGGAGTTGGGAGGTCATGTTGCGGCTGTACAGGACATTGGTTAGGCCACTGTTGGAATATTGCGTGCGGTTCTGGTCTCCTTCCTATCGGAAAGATATTGTGAAACTTGAAAGGGTTCAGAAAAGATTTACAAGGATGTTGCCAGAGTAGGAGGGTGTGAGCTATAGGGAGAGGCTGAACAGGATTGGGCTGTTTTCCCTGGAGCGTCGAAGTCTGAAGGGTGATCTTAGAGGGATTTATAAAATCTGGAGGGACATGGATAGGATAAATAGACAAGGTATTTTCCCTGGTTGGGGAGTCCAGAACTAGAGGGCATAGGTTTAGGGTAACTAGAGGGCATAGGTTTAGGGTGAGAGAGGAAAGATATAAAAGAGACCTAAGGGGTAACCTTTTCACACAGAGGGTGGTACGTGTATGGAATGAACTGCCAGAGGATGTGGTGGAGGCTGGTACAATTACAACATTTAAAAGGCATCTGGATGGGTATATGAATAGGAAGGGTTTGGAGGGATATGGGCCAGGTGCTGGCAGCTGGCACTAGATTTATCAGGATATCTGGTCAGCATGGATGAGTTGGACCGAAGGGTCTGTTTCCACGCTGTACATCTTGATGATTCTGAGTAGGGAGACAGTAGTGAGTGATAGTGCTTTTGGATTGGTCACCCAGGATGCCAAGCTAATACTCTGGCAATGGGGTTCGACCCCCTCCAGGCAGCTGATCAAGTTTCAATTCAATAAAATCACTCTGGAATTAAAAGCTAGTCTTCGGGAGGCTAACCATGAAGGTACCATCGACTGGGGCAAGAGCCATTTGTCCATCCATGGCCTTACGTGAAGGAAATCTACCCTCACTCCACCCCACCCCTGATTGAGTCTGGTCCAGTCTTCAGCAGCACAGTTGACTCTGAGCTGATCTCCGTGACAGCTGAGTCAGCAACAGGCAAGACTAATGAGGAAGGGGCAGTGCATGCTGGGCTTGCCAAGAATGCCTATATCCCAAGGACAGAAGGGACAGCAGGCCTAAGCTAGGCTTGTAGAACAGAGGGATTGGGCAGTTCTTGTCCGTGAATCGCAAAACAGTAGTATCTAAGTTCAGCAGCTATTAGGGAGGCTGTTCCCCTCATTGGAGAGTCTAGGACCATAGGGCACAGTCTCAGAATGAAGGGACACAGATTTCAGACTGAGCTGAAGATGGACTTCCTCTCTCTGAGGTTTTGGAAGTCCTTGCCACAGGCAGCTGAGGGGGCAGAGTCCTTGTGTATATTTAAGGCTGAGACAGAGAGAGATTCTTGATCAGTCGGGGAATCGAGGGTTACAGGGACTGGGCAGGCAGGTAGGTGTGAGGAATGTCAGACTAGCCGTGATCCTATTGAACAATGGAGCAGTTCAAGGGGTCAAACAGCCAATGCCTTTCCCTGTTTCTGATGATCTTATGGAATGGCAAGTGGTCTGCTGGCCTTTATTTCAAGGAGAATGGCATGTAAAAGTAGGTGGTCCTGCTGAAGTGATATCGAGCCCATCCCAGTCACAACCGGAATATTGTGAGCAGTTTGGTTCCCTTACCTCAGGAAAGTTTGTCTGGGATTAGGGGCAGTCCAGAAAAGGTTTACTCGACTGATGCCAGGCATGGACGGTCTGAATTATGAGGAGAGGTTGAGTAGGTTGGGCCTGTATTCATTGGATTTAGAAAAATGCAAGGTGACCTTATTGAAAGGTACAAGATTCTGAGGGGCCTTGAGACGGGAGATGTGGAGAGGCTTTTTCCCCGTGTGGGAGTCTCAGACCATAGGGGCACGCTGTCAGAGTAAGGAGTCACCCATTGAAGACAGAGATGGGGAGGAATTTCTTCTCTCAGAGGGGAGTGAATCTGTGGAATTCTTTCCCACAGAGAGCTGTCGGGGCTGGGTCACTGAGGATATTCAAAGATGAAACAGACAGATTTTAATCAAGAAGAGATCAAGGGTTACAGGGAAAAGTCAGGAAAATGGAGTTGAAAATTGTCAGGTCAGCCAAGACTTTATTGAACAGCAGAGCAGACTCGATGGGCTGAATGGTCTATTTCTACTCTGATTATATAATGGTCTCTGCTCTCCTCCTACTCAAGGACAACTTCCCTTCAATTCATTTCTGAGTCCTGTTCATACAGATGACAGACCAAGGTGTGAAGCGGAGAGATTGTGACGGTGTAGCTGGGATTGCCAGAGGGAATTTCTCTGAATTACGTTGCTCTCAGTTGTCTCTCAGCTGATGAACTGGTGGTACCACCCTGTGTATTGGATCCAGAAGTGGATCACACTGCCAACCACACAATAACATCAATAAATCTTCTCCGAACCGCAAGGTACGATCCAAAACTGCCTGATGTTATTGACAGAACTCGCTGCTGCCTCTTCATGCAACGTTTGGCTGAGAACCAGAATCTGTCTTCAAGGAGACCATTCTTACTTCAAGAAGGAACTGTCATTCCTGTAGAATCTTTCACACCCTCTGAGTGGCCCAAAGCACTTTATAGTTTTGGCAGACACTGCCTGAAAGTCGGACTTTTCCAAGCCACATTGTGCCTTTGGAATCTCACAATAAGCAATGTCAGAAGGAGCAGAGGTACTGGCTGGTTGCATTGGTTTTGAGCAATTAATGCTTCAATTCTTTATTAGTCTCTGAGCTCCAGCACCAACAGGTGGGACATTGCACTGGGTGCCCGACAGCAGAATGCCAAAGGACCTGCACCAGCCAGAGGGTGGTCCAAGCTGGAGATTTCCAGTAGGCAATGGGAATCCACCTGGGATGACCATAAAGCATCCCAGAAAAGTACAAACATCCCAGAAGGTGAAGACTCTGAAAGGACTGCAAGTTGTCTTCAGGAAGGTGCACGGCTGGAGTTGAGGATATAAGAGGAAAAACAGAAACCTCAAAAATTCCCTCAACTTAACACCCCCTCGCCCCGCCCCGTACAGGGACAGAGCCTGGCGATCACAGCCCCACCTTCATATCAACATTCCAATTACAGTGGAAGGCAAGGGTCGAGTGGTCTTATCACTAAAGCACAAAGACAGAGACAGAGATGACGTTCTGGGGACCCAGGTTCAAAACCTGCCTCTTATGGTCCATTCATCCATCTAATAACAGCGGGGAAGAAGCTGTTCCTGAACCTGCTGCTGCGTGTGTTGAAGCTGCTGTACCTCCTGCCTCACAGAGGAGGTTATAGGAGAGCATTCCCGGGGTGGGAGGGGTCCTGGATGATCTGGGCAGCCTTTCTGCAGCAGGGAGCCGTGTAAATGGAGTCCGTGGATGGGAGGGTGGATTCCGTGATGGTCTGGGCTGTCCACACCACCTTCTGTAGTTTCTGACAGTCCTGGGCAGAGCAGTTACTGTACCAGGCCGTTATACACCCGGACAGTGGGGTGCTCTCAATGATGCACCAGTAGAAGTTAGTGAGGGTCCTTGTGGACATGCTGAATATTCTTACCCTCTGACAGTGCGGCCCTCCCTCAGCACTGACCCTCTGACAGTGTGGTACTCCCTCAGCACTGACCCTCTGACAGTGTGGTACTCCCTCAGCACTGACCCTCTGACAGTGCGGCACTCCCTCAGCACTGACCCTCTGACAGTGTGGTACTCCCTCAGCACTGACCCTCTGACAGTGTGGTACTCCCTCAGCACTGACCCTCTGACAGTGCGGCACTCCCTCAGCACTGACCCTCTGACAGTGTGGTACTCCCTCAGCACTGACCCTCTGACAGTGCGGCACTCCCTCAGCACTGACCCTCTGACAGTGTGGCACTCCCTCAGCACTGACCCTCTGACAGTGTGGTACTCCCTCAGCACTGACCCTCTGACAGTGCGGCACTCCATCAGCACTGACCCTCTGACAGTGTGGCACTCCCTCGGTACTGACCCTCCGACAGTGTGGCACTCCCTCAGCACTGACCCTCCGAAAGTGCGGCACTCCCTCAGCACTGACCCTCTGACAGTGTGGCACTCCCTCAGCACTGACCCTCCGAAAGTGCGGCACTCCCTCAGCACTGACCCTCTGACAGTGTGGCACTCCCTCAGCACTGACCCTCTGACAGTGTGGCACTCCCTCAGCACTGACCCTCTGACAGTGTGGTACTCCCTCAGCACTGACCCTCTGACAGTGTGGCACTCCCTCAGCACTGACCCTCTGACAGTGTGGCACTCCCTCAGCACTGACCCTCCGAAAGTGCGGCACTCCCTCAGCACTGACCCTCTGACAGTGCGGCACTCCCTCAACACTGACCCTCTGACAGTGTGGCACTCCCTCAGCACTGACCCTCCGAAAGTGCGGCACTCCCTCAGCACTGACCCTCTGACAGTGTGGCACTCCCTCAGCACTGACCCTCTGACAGTGTGGCACTCCCTCAGCACTGACCCTCTGACAGTGTGGTACTCCCTCAGCACTGACCCTCTGACAGTGCGGCACTCCATCAGCACTGACCCTCTGACAGTGTGGCACTCCCTCAGCTGTGCCTATCCACAGATTAACTGCCCTCTCTGGTCATTTCCATCCCCCACGCCAGCAGCTTTTCCACCTTCTGATCAATGCTGTGACTTTGAGATTAAGGAAAGTTTAAATGATTCTCCCAATAGACAGCATTGTGGGGATCGTGAGATTCATCATGCTCCATGTTTGGCGCAATTGCACAGCAGGCAGTCAGCAACCTCACATCCTTGTGTGGCCTGACTATACATGAAACTGTTCTTGAAATGATTAACCACCCCCGCACCCAACCCCATAGCTGTGACTTCACTCAGTAAAGTGGTTAATGTAACATCAGGATATGTTAATAGGAGCTCATGGCACCAAATTGGAATAAAGAAACCATCGGAAAAACAGGAAGTATGTTGTATTTTTTAAAAAAGGTTCAAGGAAAACAAATTATTCACACCAATCCATGTTGTCACTTCAGCTCCTGTACAACAACAACTGTGTGTGTGTATATGTGTGTGTGTGTGTGTGTGTTAGAGTCACAGACACCCCTCAGCCTCCTCCCACGCTCCAGGGAAAACAGCCCCAGCCTGTTCAGCCTCTCCCTATAGCTCAAATCCTCCAACCCTGGCAACATCCTTGTAAATCTTTTCTGAACCCTTTCCAGTTTCACAACATCTTTCCGATAGGAAGGAGACCAGAATTGCATGCAATATTCCAACAGTGGCCTAACCAATGACCTGTACAGCCACAACATGACCTCCCAACTCCTGTACTCAATACTCTGACCAATAAAGGAAAGCATACCAAATGCCTTCTTCACTATCCTATCGACCTGCGTCTCCACTTTCAAGGAGCTATGAACCTGCACTCCAAGGTGTCTTTGTTCAACAACACTCCCTAGGACCTTACTATTAAGTGTATAAGTCCTGCTAAGATTTGCTTTCCCAAAACGCAGCACGTCACATTTATCTGAATTAAACTCCATCTGCCACTCCTCAGCCCATTGGCCCATCTGGTCCAAATCCTGTTGTAATCTGAGGTAACCTTCTTTGCTGTCCACTACATTTTCAATTTTAGTGTCATCTGCAAACTTACTAACTATACCTCTTATGCTCGCATCCAAATCATTTATATAAATGACAGAATGCAGAGGACCCAGCACCGATCCTTGTGGCACTCCACTGGTCACAGGCCTCCAGTCTGAAAAACAACCCTCCACCACCACCCTCTGTCTTCTATCTTTGAGCCAGTTCTGTGTCCAAATGGCTAGTTCTCCCTGTATTCCATGAGATCCAACCTTGAAAACCAGTCTACTATGAGGAAACTTGTTGAATGCCTTACTGAAGACCATATAGATCACATCTACCACTCTGCCCTCATCAATCTTCTTTGTTACTTTTTCAAAAAACTCGACCAAGTTTGTGAGACATGATTTCCCACACACAAAGCCATTTTGATTATCCCCTGTGTGTGTGTATGAGTGTGTAAGAGAGTGTATGTGAGTGTATGTACATGTGTGTGTATGAGTGTGTTTGTGTGTGAGCGTGTATGTGAGTTAGTGTATATGTGTGACAGAGTATGTGAGTGTGTGTGATTGTGTGAGCATTTGTGTGTGTGTGTCTTAGTGTGAGTGTGAGTGTATGTGTGTGTGTGAGAGAGAGAGTGTCTGTGTGTGATTGTGTGTGTGTGTCTTAGTGTGAGTGTGAGTGTATGTGTGTGTGTGAGAGAGTGTCTGTGTGTGTGTGTGTGTGTGTATGTGTGCGTGAATGTGTGTGTGTGTCTTAGTGTGAGTGTGAGTGTATGTGTGTGTGTGAGAGAGTGTCTGTGTGTGTGTGTGTGTGTGTGTGTGCATCCCTCAATCCCAGTGCCCCTCGTTCTCTCCATCCCTCGCTGAACAGGTTCAAGACCAGTTTCTTCCCTGCTGTTATCAGACTTTTGAATGGGCCCCTTTAATGTTAATGTCGATCTCCCTCTTGACAGCTTCTTAACAGCTGCAACATTAAACCCTGCACTCTGACCTGTTCACCTGATGCACTGCGAAAGGACAATCTGCCCTGGTAAACACATAAGACACTTTTCACTGCACCTCAAACACATGACAATAATAAATCCAATCAGATCAAATTATTCCTTAGCTCATGTCTCTCAGAAATGTGCATTCAGTTCCCAGTGAATGTCGGAGACTGTCTGCAGTTCATGTCCACCTTTGACATGCACAGTGTGTCCCAGACCATTGTTCTAACACAGCTGTATGGATAATGTGGCAGAGAGCTGGGAGCTGGAGTCACTGTGAAGAATTGGGGCAAGTGATGTGTACTGAGAGGAGTTGTACAGAAGGAGAGGGCCAGTGTGTGCAGAAGAGGAAGTGCAGGTGAAGGTGAAACAAACTGTTCCCTGGACATTATTATTATGGACAAGAAACACAAGAGCAAGAAGGTGATTATGGATTCATGGGAATGGTTCCAGAAATGACAACCTTCAGCGATGAGGAAAGATTGAAGAAGTTGGGAGTGATCTCCTCGAAGAGAAGAAGGTTGAGGTGAAATTTGAGAGAGGTTTTCACAATCATGTGATATCTGGATAGAGTCGAAAGGCAGAAGCTGTTCCCACCCGTGCAAGAACAAGGGAGCACGATCTAAAGTTAGTCATCAAAGAGACAAATCTTTTCAGACAGCAAAACTTTTGAGTGTGGAATCTGCTGTCAGAGAGTGTGGCACAAGCAGGGACTGGCAAAGCTATGGAAGGGCACTGAGAGTGTTAGCTGTAAGGGGAGAAAGTGCAGGGTGAGAGGGAGAGACAGGAGGAAGGGGGTAAGTTAGATACTCAGTTTGGAGAGCTGGGATAGACACAATGAGGTGGATTCCTTTCTGCACTGGAACAGTGCGGTGACTCTGTGCAGTGCACTCCTTCATATATTCAAGAAGCACAGCTACCTATTCTTTCAATTGGATTCGAATTGCTTAAAATATGGATATTCAGAAGTAGGTCATACATTGCATCCAAAGAGTGTAGCGCGTATATGGACTGAGCTGCCAGAGGATGTGGTGGAGGCTGGTACAATTACAACATTTAAAAGGCATCTGGATGGGGTATATGAATAGGAAGGGTTTGGAGGCCTGGTGCTGGCAGGTGGGACTAGGTTGGGTTGGGATATCTGGTCAGCATGGATGGGTTGGGCCGAAGGGTCTGTGTCCGTGCTGTACATCTCTATGAGTAATTAAAATGTCTTAATGGTCAAGGTTATCCGTGTATCACAGGATTGTGAGACTGCTGTGGGTGTTAGTGTATTTTTGTAGCAGTCCCTCAGCACTGACCCTCCGACAGTGCAGCACTGCCTCAGCACTGACGCTCTGACAGTGCAGCACTGCCTCAGTACTGACCCTCCGACAGTGCGGCATTCCCTCAGCACTGACCCTCTGACAGTGCGGCACTCCCTCAGTACTGACCCGCTGACAGTGTAGCACTGCCTCAGTACTGACCCTCCGACAGTGCGGCACTCATTTAGTACTGACCCTTCAACAGTGCGGCACTCCCTCAGCACTGACCCTCTGACAGTGCAGCACTCCCTCAGTACTGACCCTCCGACAGTGTGGCACTCCCTCAGCACTGACCCTCTGATAATACGGCACTCCCTCAGCACTGACCCTCCGACAGTGCGGCACTCCCTCAGCACTGACCCTCCGACAGTGCGGCACTCCCTCAGTACTGACCCTCCGACAGTGCGGCACTCCCTCAGCACCGACCCTCTGACAGTGCGGCACTCCCTCAGTACTGACCCTCTGACAGTGCGGCACTCCCTCAGTACTGACCCTCTGACAGTGTGGCACTCCCTCAGCACTGACCCTCTGACAGTGTGGCATTCCCTGAGCACTGGCCCTCCAACAGTGTGGCACTCCCTCAGCACTGACCCTCTGACAGTGCAGCACTCCCTCAGTACTGACCCTCCGACAGTGTGGCACTCCCTCAGCACTGACCCTCTGATAATACGGCACTCCCTCAGCACTGACCCTCCGACAGTGCGGCACTCCCTCAGCACTGACCCTCCGACAGTGCGGCACTCCCTCAGTACTGACCCTCCGACAGTGCGGCACTCCCTCAGCACCGACCCTCTGACAGTGCGGCACTCCCTCAGCACTGACCCTCTGATAATACGGCACTCCCTCAGCACTGACCCTCCGACAGTGCGGCACTCCCTCAGCACCGACCCTCTGACAGTGCGGCACTCCCTCAGCACTGACCCTCCCTCAGCTGCACAGTGGGAGTCTGCTTCAATGTTTTGGTCTATGAGCTATACCCCAGGCCCTCAGTTCTGTAGCTGTTTGTATTATCCTGTGAGGTACCTGTGATCTGAGGAGTATTTACATGTTCTGCTGAACATGGTAGAACCTGTCTCATGACAGCCTGAAATCCCTGTCAAGTTTAGCTGGCGGCTGCAGTCAGATATTGCTTCATTTTTGTGACCATGACTACTGACTGTATAAATAGCAGTTTAATTCTCTGTCTTATTCATTTGTTGTTTGTTTTTCTACGCATCACTGGCAGAGCACTCTGCAAATCAAACTCCACTACTCCCAGAGTCATAACAAAATTTAAAGATTTAAGGATGTTCACAAGATTCCCCAGTTGACCTAACGTTTAGACCATGTGACCATTTTAAATTAGACTATTATCTTTGACATATGCTAGTTAAACTCTAACTTCCATTTAAAGTCCCTCTCTATAGACATACAGACACATAAACCAGAAAGCTAAGGGTGTTCTGAGGGAGAGACTGGGAAGTGAGTTCAGTTGCCTCTGTTCACAGTATTCACTGATCTGGTCCTTGTCAGAATGTGCTGTCCCTTTATTCTCCTGGTGTTTAGAAGGTGACTTACAGACCACACCCTACAGCAAGTGATAAGAAAAATAAACTGGCTTTCCTCAGACTTGAGATTTTTTTTATTCAACATTCACAGCCACAAGCCATTCAGCTCCTGGGAGCCAATCACATTGCTGTTGCCAGGCAGAGGCTTCTTTCACCGATAACTGGTCATTAACCCACAGACCAGTCAGCTCCTTGTTGCCAGCTGATTCTCCAGCTGTAACTAGACCATCTCCCATTGCTTGAACCAGCAGCTGTGTAACCAGCGCTTGCAATGAGGGGAATAGAATCATTGAATCCCCAAAGTGTGGAAACAGGCCCTTCAGCCCAACAAGTCCACACCGACTCCCCGAAGAGCATCTCATCCAGACCCAATCCCCTAACCTATTACTTGACATTACCCCTGCCTAATGTGCCTAACCTACACATCCCTGAACACTATGGGCAATTTCCCATGGCCAATCCACCCCAACCTGCACATTTTGGACTGTGGGAGGAAATTGGAGCATCCGGAAGAAACCCACACAGACACAGGGAGAATGTACAAGCTTCACACAGACATTCGTCCAAGGCTGGAATCGAACCTAGGACCATGTTGAAATTGTTTTTCTAAAGCATCCAATCCTTCAACACTCCATGGTTTTTCAATCAGTTCTTTTCCCCATTCCAGTCCACAATCAGAAATAGAGGAAAATGAGAAGGGCTGGGGTTTAGTATTTGCATGTGGCTATCTGGGTGGTTACGTGTGGAGGAGGGGCTGAGAGAAACAGAGTTAATGTTTTGGTCTAGTGGCCCTTCCTCAGAACTGATAGCAGCCAGGGAAAGGGGTATTTATTCTAAAGACAGGGGATTTGAGGGGAGTGGAAGTTGTGTAATGGAGTAAGTAATAACTAGAGATAGATGGAGAGACAGTTAAACGGTCAAGAGTTTTATAATATTTTCCAATCAACCTGTTTTGAAATGTTACAACACATCAGTGTAGCATGTGGGACTTGAACCCAGGCCTTTGAGTTCAGACATAGGGACACTTCTATTGTACCACGAGAACCCTCCACAAGGATGCTTACATTGATTGGCAATGGTTAAACACTCACCTTCAGGTGACCATTTCAATCAGGATTTTTACTGAATTACGGCCTGCCACAGTGGCCGTCTGAATCCTCTGTTCCCTAAGCATTAACCTCAGGCTGTGGATTGCTAACCCAGTGACGGCAATAACCAGCTGGCAAAAGGTATTGTGCCTGGTACACACCAATACATCCACACAGCACAGGCGGTCACACACACACACACACACACACACAGGCGACCAGCCTGTACCAGACGCCATCAGGCAAAACACATGACCTCTGCAGTCAGCTGAGAGTTCTAGGGGTCACTGGGAGCTGCCACTCTCTGATAAACCAGGAGTTACCCGATCAGAACAGAGGACAAGGGAACTTATTTTCTCTCAGACAGACGTGGATCTTTGGAATGCTCTCCCTGAACACGTGAGTGAGCTGGTGAAAGTGTGGATTTGAGTTAACAATCAGATCAGCAATGTGTTGAGTGGGGGAGCAGGCTGAAGGGGCTAAATGGCCTGTTCCTGAAGAGATGTTCCATTTTGCTGCAGAGCCACTCAATGTGGGATGGGGAGGGTTGGGATGGGGGTCTATCATTTATAGCCACGACTGAGGGACCTAGGTGCAGGGGGAGTGTTTCAAGGAATATTTTTAAATGCTATTTCAAAATATTTTTAAAAGAAAGGCAAGTATGGAGTGGAAGCAGAAGATGAGGCCATGATCAGATCAATCAGAGTCTCTTCAAGTGGCAACATTGAGGCGAACATTGAGAACATTGAGCCCTTGGCATCAAGGCTGCATTCAACGGAGTGTGGCATCACGGAGCCCTGGCTAAACTGGAATCAATGGGTATCAGGGGGCAAACTCTCCCCTGGTTAGAGTCATACCTGGCACAGAGGAAGATGGTTGTGGTTGTTGGAGGGTCAGTCATCTCAGCTCCAGGACATCTTTGCAGGAGTCCCTCAGGGGAGTGTCCTAGACCCAACCATCTTCAGCTGCTTCATCAATGACCTTCCCTCCATCAGAAGGTCAGAAGTGGGGATGGTCCCCGATGATTACACAATGTTCAGCACCATTCCCCACTCCTCAGATACTGGAGCAGTCCATGTTCAAATGCAACAAGATCTGGACAATATCCAGGCTTGGGCTGACAAGGGGCAAGTAACATTCATACCACACAAATGCCAGGCAATAACGATTTCCAATGACAGAATCTAACTATTGTCCTTTGATATGAAATGGTATCACTACCACTGAATCCCTTACTATCAATATCCTCAGGGTTACCATTGACAACAAAGTGAACTGGACTCCCCACATAAACACAACGGCTACAAGACCAGGTCAGAGACTGGGAATCCTGCAGTGAGTAACTCCCCTCCTGACTCCCCAAAGCCTGTCCACCATCTCCAAGGCCCAAGTCCGGAGTGTGATGGAATACTCCCCACTTGCCCTGGATGGGGGCAGCTCCAACAACACTCAAGAAATTCAACACCATCCAGGACAAAGCAGCCGCTTGATTGGCCCCACACCCACAAACACCCCCTCCCTCCCCCACCCACACTCAGTAACAGCAGTGTGTACCATCTACAAGATGCACTGCAGAAACTCACCAAAGATCCTCAGACAGCACCTTCCAAACACACAACCACTTCCATCGAGAAGGACAACGGCAGCAGATACATGGGAACACCACCCCCTGCAAGTTCCTCTCCCAGCCCCTCACCATCCTGACTTGGAAATATATCACCGTTCCTTCAGTGTCACTGGGTCAGAATCCTGGAATTCCCTCCCTAAGGGCATTGTGGGTCTACCCACAGCACATGGACTGCAGCGGGTCAAGAAGGCAGCTCACTCCCACCTTCTCAAGGGGCAACTAGGGATGGGGAATAAGTGCTGATGGCGTCCATGTCTGCTGAGTGAATTACAAAACCTGAGGGATGTATTAACCCATTCTAGCTCCAAGTTGATAGAGTTGTAACTGTACATGTGTGCATCTGTGCACATGTGTATGTGTCTGTGTGTCTGTGGGGAGGGAGGTCTGTGTATCCGTGTGTGTGTGTGTGTATGGGGAGGGAGCTCTGTGTATCTGTGTGTGTGGGGAGGGAGGGAAATCTGTGTGTCTGTGTGTGTGTGGGGAGGGAGATCTGTGTATCTGTGTGTGTGTGGGGGGGGAGGGAAATCTGTGTGTCTGTGTGTGTGGGAGGGAGGTCTGTGTATCTGTGTGTGTGTATGGGGAGGGAGATCTGTGTATCTGTGTGTGTGGGGGGGAGGGAAATCTGTGTATCTGTGTGTGGGGGGGGAGGTAAATCTGTGTATCTGTGTGTGTGTGTGGGGGGAGGGAAATCTGTGTATCTGTGTGTGTGGGGGGAGGGAGATCTGTGTATCTATGTGTTTGTGAGGAGGGAGATCTGTGTATCTGTGTGTGTGTGGGGAGGGAGGGAAATCTGTGTGTCTGTGTGTGTGTGGGGAGGGAGATCTGTGTGTCTGTGTGTGTGTGGGGAGGGAGGTCTGTGTATCTGTGTGTGTGGGAGGGAGGTCTGTGTATCTGTGTGTGTGTGGGGAGGGAGATCTGTGTATCTGCATGTGTGTGTGTGCATGCATGTGCGTCTGTGTGTGTGCATGTGTGTGTGTGTGTATGTGAGAGTATGTGTGTGTGTTGGGGGAGTGAAGGGGTGAAGTGGAGTGGGGAACAATCTGTGTACTCTCTGGGTTCTCTGCCTCCCTTTCTCTCTCTCTCTTTCACACTCATCTTTGTGACTTTCTCTCTCTTCTCTCTGATCCTTTCTCTGTCTCAGTATTCATGTCTGTCAACTACTATCACTCTTTGTATCACTCCCCTGCATCCTTATTCACTCTGTCTATCAACTGTTTCTCCATCTTAACCTGCTTCCTCACTCTCTTTCCCAGTTGCCCTCTCACTCTCCGTCTCTCTCTCTCTCTCTCTCTCTCTCTCTCTCCACCTCCCTGCCTCGCTCTCTTTTCCTTCAACCCTCTCTCCTTCTCCTCTCTGTCTCTTCCACCTCTGCCTCTCTTCTCTACCTCTCTGTCTTTCTCCTTCCCCCTGCTGTCTCCTCATTTACCTGTCTCTCTCCCTCATCTCCTCTACCCCTCTCTCTTTCTCTCTCTGACTCCCTCCCTCCCTTCCTCCCTCCCTCTTGGAGGGTGTTAGGAAGCTCATGGCAGGTTTCCATTGCTGCTGTCTGGAGCAGGGACAGGGATGAGCTGAGCAAGCAAAGGGAAAGTTGGCTGGAGAGTTGATGTGGAACACAATTTATGAGCTTTCCTCCCTGTTGATAAATCGCTGCCTGGGGAAAGTGGGGGGAGGGATGCCATCTGAAAGCTGAGAGCTACCTTTCCAAAAAGCAACTGTGATTTTCTCAGAGTTGGAGTCTGTGCAGGCCCATGCCTGCAATCTATAATTAGAAAAGTTATTTCTGAAAAGAGCTCTATTTGTCTGTAACTAGGAGGGGACTATTCTCTCATTGCTATTGGCTTCACCTCCTGATATCCTGCACATGAGACTGGAAGTAACTTCCTGGACACTGATTGGACATTGATGGTTGCCATTGACCAATGGGACTATTTGACATCTGGCAAATGGATCCAATAGTCATGCCTCCAAACATGAACCCATCATGATTAAATCAAAGAGTTTCTTTTATTCATTCATGGGATGTGGGAATCACTGGCTGACAATAGATAATAGACAATAGACAATAGGTGCAGGAGTAGGCCATTTGGCCCTTTGGGCCAGCACCACTGTTCATTATGATCATGGCTGATCATCCACAATCAATATCCTGTTCCTGCCTTATCCCACAGCCCTTGATACCACTATCTTTTGAGAGCTCTATCCAACTCTTTCTTGAAAGCATCCAGAGACTGGGCCTCCACTGCCCTCTGGGGAAGAGCATTCCACACAGCCACCACTCTCTGGGTGAAGAAGTTTCTCCTCAACTCTGTTCTAAATCGCCGACCCCTTATTTTTATACGGTGTCCTCTGGTTCGGCACTCCCCCATCAGCGGACATATGTTTCCTGCCTCCAGAGTGTCCAATCCTTTAATAATCTTATATGTCTCAATCAGATCCCCTCTCAGTCTTCTAAACTCAAGGGTATACAAGCCCAGTCGCTCCAATCTTTCAGCATATGATCGTCCCAACATTCCAGGAATTGACCTTGTGAATCTACGCTGCACTCCATCAATAGCCAGAATGCTCATCCTCAAATTTAGATACCAGAACTGCACACAATACTCCAGGTGCGATCTCCCCAGGGCCCTGTACAGCTGCTGAAGGACCTCTTTGCTTCTATACTCAATTCCTCTTGTTATGAAGGCCAGCATGCTATTAGCCTTCTTCACTACCTGCTGTACCTGCATGCTTGCTTTCATTGACTGATGTACAAGAACACCCAGATCTCGTTAACTGGGCCCAGTATTTATTATCCTGTCCCTATTTACCACTTGAGAAGTTGGGGTGAGCTGCCTTCCTGAACCGCTGCCCACAATGCCCTTAGGGAGGGAATTCCAGGATTCTGACCCAGTGACACTGAAGGAACGGTAATATATTTCCAAGTCAGGACGGTGAGGGGCTCAGAGGGGAACTTGCAGGGGGTGGTGTTCCCATGTATCTGCTGTCCTTGTCCTTCTCGATGGAAGTGGTTGTGTGTTTGGAAGGTGCTGTCTGATGAACAATGTCTCTCAGTCAGCATCACAGAGAAGCAGTCTGGGAAGAGTGACAAAAAATTATTTCGGGCGAAAGGAAGCAGCTGATTGGGTAAGGGCTGCTGAGTGTTGATAATATTTTTATCGATGGAAGTTTGTGGAACTTTAATCTGAGTTTATAGTTTGTAAGGACAATAATGCAGAGCTCCAGTGAAGAAGGGCCACAATAATTAATATAATTAATAATAATAATTAATATAATTTGAATTTAAGAGCAATCTGAAAATTTAATTTAAAAGGGAAAGTCATGGCAGGTGGTTTCAAAGCTGTAATGTGCTCCTTCTGCTTTCTGGGGAGCCGAGAATATTCCCATGTCTGGGTCCAGATGTTGCAGCAAGTATTGAATTGAATTGAATTTATTGTCATGTGTACCGATGCACAGTGAAAAGCTTTGTTTCGTGAGCAGTACAGGCAGATCACAGAGTTAAGTAACATCGATAGTAAATGATAGGGAAACAGCAGCAAAAACAAAAACACAGGGACAGGTGAATGTTCAGAGTTTGTGAGGCCATTCAGTATTCTAACAACAGTGGGGTAGAAACTGTTTCGAAACCGGTTGGTGCGTGTGTTCAGGCTTCTGTACCTTCTCCCCAATGGTAGAGGTTGTAGAAAAACATGCTGCAGTTGTATAAGACTCTGGTGCGGCCGCATCTGGAATATTGTGTGCAGTTTTGGTCGCCATACTATAGGAAGGATGTGGAGGCACTGGAACGGGTGCAGAGGAAGTTTACCAGGATGTTGCCTGGTATGGTAGGAAGATCGTATGAGGAAAGGCTGAGGCACTTGGGGTTGTTTTCTTTGGAGAAAAGAAGGTTTAGGGGTGATTTGATAGAGGTGTACAAGATGATTAGGGGGTTAGATAGGGTTGACAGTGAGAACCTTTTTCCATGTATGGAGTCAGCTATTACAAGGGGGCATAGCTTTAAATTAAGGGGGGGTAGATATAGGACTGATGTTAGGGGTAGGTTCTTCACTCAGCGAGTCGTAAGTTCATGGAATGCCCTGCCAGTAGCAGTAGTGGACTCTCCCTCTTTATGGGTATTTAAGCGGGCATTGGATAGGTATATGGAGGATAGTGGGTTAGTATAGGTTAGGTGGGCTTTGATCGGCGCAACATCGAGGGCTGAAGGGCCTGTACTGCGCTGTATTCTTCTATGGTCTATGTTCTATTGCCAGGGTGGGATGGATCTTTGAGAATGCTGGCGGCCTTCCCTTGACAGCGGGGCTGGTAGATGGATTCTATAGATGGAAGGTTGGCCTTTGTGATTGTCTGGGCCGAGTTCACCACTCTCTGTAACCGGCTCTGATCCTGAATGGTACAGTTGCCATACCAGGTAGTGATACATCCAGACAGAATGCTCTCGATGGGGCACCTATAAAAGTTGGCAAGGGTATTCGCTGTCATGCCAAATTTCCTCAGCTGCCTGAGGAAGAAGAGACGTTGTTGGGCCTTTGTAACCAGTGCGTCCACATGAAGAGTCCAAGAAAGCTTGTTGTGGATGACCACTCCCAGGAGCTTGACCCTCTCCACTCGTTCCCCCTCTGTGCTGTTAATGTGTCACGGGGGGGGGGGCGGGCATGGGTAACATCCCGCTGAAAGTCAATAATGAGTTCCTTGGTTTTGCCGGCATTGAGAGCTCGGTTGTTCTCAGTGCACCATTTTTCCAGGTCTTCCACCTCCCGTCTGTAGTCCGTTATCATCGCCATCTGAGATTTGACCGACTCTGGTGGTGTCATCAGCAAACTTGTAAATGGCGTTAGTCTGGTATTTGGTGACGCAGTCATGGGTACACAGTGAGTACAGTAGGGGGCTGAGTACACACCCCTGGGGGGTTCCAGTGTTGAAATATTGTCCCCAATCTTCACTGATTGTGGCCTGTGGGTCAGGAAACTGGGGATCCAGTTGCAGAGAGTGGGGCTTAGTCCGAGATCACTAAGTTTAGTAATCAGTCTCGAGGGGATAATAGTGTTGAAGGCTGAACTGTAGGCAATGAGGAGGATTCTTACATCGCTGTTCTTGGTGTCAAGATGTTCTAGGGAGGAGTGAAGGGCAAATGGTATAGCATCTGACGTGGATCTGTTGGTCTGATAGGCAAATTGGAGTGGGTCAAGATGAAAGTGGTGCTGGAAAAGCACAGCAGGTCAGGCAGCATCCGAGGAGAAGGAAAATTGACGTTTAGGGCAAAAGCCCTTCATCAGGGATGAGGCTGGGAGCCTCCCGGGTGGAGAGATAAATGGGTAGGGATGGGGCTGGGGAGAATGTAGCTGAGGGTGCGATAGGTGGGTGGAGGTGGGGTGAAGGCAATAGGGCGGAGAGGAGGGTGAGCGGATAGGTGGGAAGGAAGATTGGCAGGTAGGACAGGTCAGGACATGGTTGAAGAGTTTCAGGGCAGAGGAGATGAACTGGGGTTTGCAATGGGAGAGAGAGAGAGAGACTCATTGAGATCTTTGTAGAGAGAGGAGGAGAACGTCTTCAAGGTAGGCATCCTTGGAAGAGGCTTCGCAGTGAGGTTAAAGAGGCTCTCGTCAGGAACCATGGATGGCAGGTGAAATTGTGAGACTAGCTCAGAAGGAAAAGAATGCGTACATAAGGTCTAGGCAACCGAAGACAGACTAAGCGTTGGACGAATATCAGGAACGTAGGACTAATCTGAAACGAGGTATTAAGAGGGCTAAAAGGGGTCATGAGATATCCTTAGCAAGCAAGTTTAAGAAAAATCCCAAAACCTTTTATTCATATATAAGGAGCAAGAGGGTAACTCGGGAAAGGGTTGGCCCACTCGAGGACAAAGGAGGAAAGTTATGCGTGGAGTCAGAGAAAATGAGTGAGATTGTTAATGAGGATTTTGCATTGGTATTCACTGAGGAGAGAGACATGACGGATGGTGAGGTTAGGGGTAGATGTTTGATTACTACAAGACTAGTCAGCATAAGGAGGGAAGAAGTGTATAGTATTCTAAAAGGCATTAAGGTGGACAAGTCTCCAGGTTGGGATGGGATCTACCCCAGGTTACTGAGGGAAGCGAGAGAGGAAATAGCTGGGGCCTTAACAGATATCTTTGCAGCATCCTTGAGCATGGGTGAGATCCCGGAGAATTGGAGAATTGCTAATGTTGTCCCCTTGTTTAAGAAGGGTAGCAGGGATAATCCAGGTAATTATAGACCAGTGAGTCTGACGTCAGTGGTAGGGAAGCTGCTGGAGAAGATACTGAGGGATAGGATCTATTTCCATTTGGATGAAGATGGGCTCATCAGTGATAGACAGCAAAGCTTTGTGCAGGGAATGTTATGTCTTACAAACCTAATAGAATTATTTGAGGAAGTGACAGAGTTGCTTGATGAGGGAAGGGATGTAGATGTTATATACGTAGACTTCAGGCATATGATAAGGTTCCCCATGGTAGGCTGATGGAGAAAGTGAAGTCACCTGAGATCCAGGGTGTACTCACTAGATGGATAGAGAACTGGCCGGGCAACAGGAGACAGAGAGTAGTAGCAGAAAGGGAGTTTCTCAAAATGAAGACCTGTGACCAGGGATCCATGCTGGGACCACCTGATTGTGATATACATAAATGACTTGGAGGAAAATATGGGTTGCCTGATAAGCAATTTTGCAGATGACACTAAGATTGATGGAGTAGCAGATAGTGAAGGGGACTGTCAGAGAATACAGCAGAATATAGAAAGACTGGAGAGTTGGGCAGAGAAATGGCAGATGGAGTTCAATCCGAGCAAATGCATTTCTCCATTTTGGAACATCCAATTCAAGAGTGAATGTTATGGTAAATGGAAAAGTCCTGGGGAAAATTGATGTACAGAGGGATCTGGGTGTTCAGGTCTATTGTTCCCTGAAGGTGGCAATGCAGGACAGTAGAGTGTGGTCAAGAAGGCATATGGCATGCTTTCCTTCATTGGACGGGGTATTGAGTACAAGAGCTGACAGGTCATGGTACAGTTGTATAGGACTTTGGTTCGGCCACATTTGGAATACTGTGTACAGTTCTGGTCACCACATTACCAAAAGGATGTGGATGCTTTGGAGAGGGTGCAGAGAAGGTTCACCAGGACTCTGCCTGGTATGGAGGGTGCTGGCTATGAGGAGGGGTTGAGTAGGTTATAATTATTTCATTGGAAGATGGAGATTGAGGGGACACCTGATTGAGGTCTACAAAATCATGCGAGGTATAGACAAGGTGGATAGCAAGAAGCTTTATCTCCCCAGAGTGTGGGACTCAATTACTAGGGGTCACGAGTTCAAAGTGAGAAGGGAAAGTTTAAGGGAGATATGCATGGAAAGTTCTTTATGCAGAGGGTGGTGGGTGCCTTGAACGCGTTGCCAGCAGAGGTGGTAGGAGTGGGAATGATAGTGTCATTTAAGATGTATCTAGACAGATACATGAATGGGCAGGGAGCAGGGGGATACAGATCCTTAGAAAATAGGCAGCAGGTTTAGATCGAGGATCTGGATCAGTACAGGCTTGGAGGGCCGAAGGGCCTGTTTCTGTGCTGTCATGTTCTTTGTTTTTTGATCCAGTGAATACTAGCCAATTGGATCAAAACTGGCTTCTTGGTAAGAGACAGAGAGTGATGGTGGAAGTTTGTTGTTCAGATTGGAGGTCTGTGACCAGTGGTGTTCAATGGGGATCGGGGCTGGGGTCACTGTTGCTGGACATTTATACAAATAATTTGGATGAGAATAAAGGAGGCATGCTTTGTAAGTTTGCAGATGACACCAAAATGGCTCAGTGTATGAGTTTGTTTCGGGTCGAGATTGATCGATTTCTGATTCTGATTCCCAGCAGGCCACAGGGTTTTGGAGACAGGGAGGGTGTAAGGCATTGAAGTGTTCAAGCAGCTATGATATTATTGAATGGCCGGGCAGGATCGATGGGCTGAATGGCCTTTTCCTGATCCTGTGTTCCTATGGAATGAAAAGCAAGCCCAAATGCAGATGACTGTGGATCACTGTAAAAACCGACCTGGTTCATCAACACCATTTATAGAAGCAAATCTGAACTCCTTACCCTGGACTAGCCTATACGTGATTCAATGGCAATGTGGTAGGCTCTCAAATGCCCTTTGGGTAATTAGGGATGGGCAGTAAATGCCAGGCCTGGCCAGCAACGTTTACATCCCGTGAATGAAATAAGGAAACTCCTCTGAGTTGGGAATGTGGTTTTTAGTGTGACTAGCCTCTCCTTCCAATCAGAGCCCCCCATGACTGAAAGCATCTCAGTGAGTCTCCATTTGTATCGCCTCCATGTCTGTAACCAGCTGCCTCAAGTGAGGGCCACAAAATGACGGATACAGCGTTTGGGCTCAGACTTGAAAAGTGAACTATATTTATTCAGTTTATCCCCCAGCTCAAAGCAGCTTATCCCCTTTCCTCCAAAACATGTCCTTGAGAAAAACCCAGCAGTAATTTTTAAACAGAAACTGTAAAATCCACCTCAGTCGTTACCAGGCCGAAGTCTTTTCCTGAATGAGTCCTTCAATACATTAGCACGTATCATTCTCACTGACAGCTGACAACTAGGGCTCAGGCTGAGGGGAACTGAAGGGATTAAAGATTGAGATCCCTAATTCCAAACCCCAGCCTCAGCCCATAATTCCAGGAGGAAAGAGACAGGGTGGAGAGGGTTACAGAACACATAGTGAATCCTGCCTCAAATCATTCTCTTTTGTTGTAAAACCCATTCAAACCCAAAACCAACAGCCCCCTATTATTCAGCTGAAGGATCTGAGTTATCAGAGGATAGATACATGACTCTAACACAATATCTGGGATCTGATTTCACTATTTAAACACCTCTGACTCAGTCACAATTATATTCCATCAATCTTCCAGGAACAATGTTTTATCGTAACCCATTTATCTTTTCTCGAAAGGTTTTATGACTCTTTTATTCTCTACACATCCCCATCCTCAACCCCTCCACCAACCCCTGCACCCTCCTCCCCCCACCAAAAAAAGATTTGAACACTCTGCTGTTTGGGGGCTGACAGTTTCTTGCACTGTGTGACCATAAGGATGTGAGAACTAGGATCAGGAGTATGGTCCCTCGAGCCTGCTCTCCCATTCAATAAGATCAGGGATGATCTTTACATAGACTCAGTTCCACTGACCCACCCTCTCGCCATAACCCTTAATTCCTTTACTGTTCAAAAATCTATCTTTGCCTAAAACATTCAGCGAGGTAGCCTCAGCTGCTTCACTGGGCAGAGAATCCCACAGATTCACAACCCCCTGGGTGAAGAGGTTCCTCCTCAGCTCAGTCCGAAGTCTGCTCCCCTCCTTATTTTGAGGCTATGCCCCCTAATTCTAGTTTCACCTGTCAGTGGAAACCACCTCCCTGCTTCTATCTTAACTATTCCCTTCATAATTTTATACGTTTCTATAAGATCCCCCTCATTCTTTGAAATTCCAATGAGTATAGTCCAAGTCTACTTAATCTCTCCTCATAACCCACCCCCTCAACTCCTGAACCAACCCAGTGACCCTCCTCTGTACCCCCTCCAGTGCCAGTCCATCCTTTCTCAAGTAAGGAGACCAGAACTACACACAGTCCTCCAGGTGTGGACTCACCAGCACCATGTACAGCTGCAATATAACCTCCCTGCTTTTAATCTCAATCCTTTTAGTAATGAAGGACAAAATTCCATTTGCCTTCCTAATTATCTGTTGTACCTACAGACCAACCCTCTGTGATTCATGCACAATGACACCCAGGTCCCTCTGCATGGTCAGTCATTACTCTATATTGACTGGCTCAGATTATTTTTAAGTGAAGCGACTGCTATTCAAGCCTTCAGTCTGTGTCACCATAAAATACACCTCTCTCTTCAATAGCCTGATAAACTCCAAGCAGTTACAGTCAGACATGGAGTTCAGCACAAGCTGGTGCCAGTGTCCAGTTTGGGCTCGACACTTCAAGAAGGGATGAAGAATTTGGAGAGGGTGCACAGAGATTGACTCCAAGAGAATCAGGGAAGGGTGGCAGGACAATGATGCAGCTGGGATCTTTCAGAAGTGGAGAACATGGAGAATTCAGCACAGAGCCCTTCACAAGCATCACAATTGATCCACTTTGTAAAATCTACCAGCTCTCGCACTCTTCAGGCCTTTTCACTATAGAGTTCCAGAGTCATTGACATTTATATCATGGAAACAGGCCCTTCGGCCCAATTTACCCATGCTGCCCAGTTTTCACAATGTAAACTAGCCCCATTTTCCTGTGTTCGGTCCATATCCCTCCATACCTATCCCATCCATGTACCTGTCTGAACGTATGTTAAATGATGAAATTATACTCAGTTCCCGCACTACCCAGCCCACTCCATACACTGACCACCCTCTGCGTGAAACAATTACCCCTCTAGACCCTTCTGTATCTCTCCCCTCTCACCTTCGACCTATGGCCTTTAGTTTTAGAGACCCTTACCCTGGGGAAAACTATCTACTATCTACCTTTTCTATGCCTTTCATGATTTTATAGACCTCTATAAGGCCACCCCTCAGTCTCCTGTGCTCCAGGGAAATAGCCCCAGCCATTCAGCCCCTCCTTATAACTCAAACATTTCAGTCCAGGTAGCATCATAGTAAATCTTTTCTGCACTCTCTCTAGTTTAATCATATCCTTTCTATAGTAGGGTGACCAGAACTGCACACAGTACTCTCAATGTGGCCTCACCAATGTCCTGTACAGCTGCAACAAGATGTCCCAACTCCGATACTCAGTGGTCTGACCGATGGAAGCTAACAGGCTGAAAGCTTTCTTCACCGCCCCATCTATCTGAGACCCCACTTTCAAGGAGCTATGATCCTGTACCGTGAGATCTCTTTGTTCAATAACACTCCCCTGGGCCCGACCATGAATTGTGCAAACCCCGCCCTGATTTGTCTCACCAAAATGCAGCACCTTACATTTATCTAAATTAAACTCCATCTGCCGTTCCTCAGCCACTTGCCCATTTGATCAGGATCTCACTATATTCCCAAATAACCTTCTTCCCTGTCCCTTACACCACCAACCTTGGTGTAATCCACAAAATTACTAACTATTCCTCTTGAATTCTCATCCAAATCATTTATATAAAAGTTGAATAACTGTGGACCCAGCACTGATCCCTGTGGTACACCGCTGGTCACAGGCCTCCAGTCTCAAAAACAGCCCTCTACCACCACCCTCTGCCTTCTACCATCAAACCAATTTTGCATTCATTAGCTCGTTCCCTGGATGCCATAAGATTTCACCTTCCTCAACAGCCTATAATACAGTACCTTGTCAAAGGCATCGCTAAAGTCCATGTAGACAATGAATCTCGAAACATGAGTCTGAGAGCCGAGGAGGTGGTGAGATAAATGGGGGGGGGGGGGTGGGGCTGGGGGGGGGAAGGCTTTTGCCCAAAACGTCATTTCTCGTGGACCAGACCATCCTTTTCCATAGCTATTTTAAAACGACTGGAATGATGGTCACTGGTCCCAAAGTGCTCTCCCACTCACACTTTCATCACTTGCCCAGCCTTATTTCCCAAGAGGAGGTCAGGTTTTGCCCCTTCTCTAGCAGGGCCATTTACATACTGCATGAGAAATCCTTCCTGAAATACACTTCACAAATGTCTCTCCATCCACGGCAGTCCCAGTCAGTGTTAGGAAAGTTAAAATCCCTGACTGTAACAGCACTGTTATTCTTACAGCTATCTGTAATCTCCTCACATGTTCACTCCTCAATCTCCTGCTGACTATTACAGCAATAGCCACAGATTGAAGGATATAATTTAGGATTTGGTACACAATTAGATGCAGAATAAAGGTCTCTTTGCACTGTCCCCATCAAACACTCCCAGGACAGGGATAGGACAGGGTTAGATACAGAGTAAAGCTTCCTCTGCACTGTCCCCATCAAACACTCCCAGGACAGGGACAGCACGGAGTTAGATACAGAGTAAAGCTCCCTCTACACTGTCCCCATCAAACACTCCCAGAACAGGGACAGCACGGGGTTAGATACAGAGTAAAGCTCTGGACACAGTGAGGTCGACAGATGCTGGAGATCAAAGTCAAGAGTGAGGTGCTGGAAAAGCACAGATGGTCAGGCAGCATCTGAGGAGCAGGAGGATCACCGTTTCAGCCTGGAGCCTCCCTGATGAAGGCCTCCTGCCCGTAATGCCGATTTCCCTGCTGCTCGGTTGCTGCCTGACCTGCTGTGCTTTTCCAGCACCTCAACAGAGTAAAGCTTCCTCTAAACTATCCACCGATCAAACACTCCCAGGATGGGGACAGCACGGGGTCAGATACAGAGTAAAGCTCCCTCTGCACTGTCTCCCCATCAAACATTCTCATAGAACATAGAACATTCCAGCGCACTACAGGCCCTTCGGCCCTCGATGTTACACCGCCCTGTGGAACCAATCTGAAGCCCATCTAACCGACACTATTCCATTCTCATCCATATGTTGTTCCAATGACCATTTAAATCCCCTTAAAGTTGGCAAGTCCACTACTCTTGCAGGCAGTGCATTCCACACCCCGACTATTTTCTGAGCAAAGAAACTGCCTCTGACATCTGTCCTATATCTATCACCCCTCAATTTAAAGCTATGTCCCCTCGTGCTCTCCATCACCATCTGAGGAAAAAGGCTCTCCCTGTCCACCCTATCTAACCCTCTGATTATCTTATATGTCCCTATTAAGTCACCTCTCAACCTTCTTCTCTCTAATGAAAACAGCCTCAAGTTCCTCAGCCTTTCCCCGTAAGACCTTCCCTCCAGACCAGGCAACATCCCAGTAAATCTCCTCTGAACCCTTTCCAAAGCTTCAACATCCTTCCTATAATGCAGTGACCAGAACTGGACACAATACTCCAAGTGCCACCGCACCAGAGTTTTGTACAGCTGCAGCATGACCTCATGGCTCTGAATCTCAATCCCTCTACCAATAAAAGTTAACACACCGTATACCTTCTTAACAACCCTATCAGCCTGGGTGGCAACTTTCAGGGATCTATGTACATGGACACCGAGATCTCTCTGCTCGTCTACACGACCAAGAATCTTACCATTAGGCCAGTACGAAAAAAAATGAGGTACGAAGGTAAACTGGCCAAGAATATAAAGGAGGATAGTAAAAGCTTTTTTAGGTATGTCCAAGGCAAAAAAATGGTTAGGACAAAAATTGGGCCCTTGAAGACAGAAGCAGGGGAATATATTACTGGGAACGAAGAAATGGCAGAGGAATTAAATGAGTACTTCAGATCTGTGTTCACTGGGGAAGACACAAGCAATCTCCCTGAGGTAACAGTGGCTGAAGGACCTGAACTTAAGGGAATTTCTATTTGCCAGGATTTGGTGTTGGAGAGACTGTTAGGTCTGAAGGTTGATAAGTCTCCGGGACCTGATGGCCTGCATCCCAGGGTACTGAAGGAGGTGGCTCGGGAAATCGTGGATGCGCTGGTGATTATTTTCCAGAGTTCAATAGAATCGGGGTTGATTCCTGAGGATTGGAGGGCGGCTAATGTTGTGCCACTTTTTAAGAAGGGTGGGCGGGAGAAAGCAGGAAATTATAGACCAGTTAGTCTGACCTCAGTGGTGGGAAAGATGCTGGAGTCTATTATAAAGGATGAAATTACGGCACATCTGGATAATAGTAACAGGATAGGACAGAGTCAGCATGGATTTATGAAGGGGAAATCATGCTTGACTAATCTTCTTGAATTTTTTGAGGATGTAACTCGGAAGATGGACGAGGGAGATCCAGTGGATGTAGTGTACCTGGACTTTCAGAAAGCTTTTGATAAAGTCCCACACAAGAGGTTAGTGAGTAAAATTAGGGCGCACGGGATTGGGGGCAAAGTACTAGATTGGATAGAGAATTGGTTGGCTAATAGGAAACAAAGGGTAGTGATTAACGGCTCCATTTCGAAATGGCAGGCAGTGACCAGTGGGGTACCGCAGGGATCCGTGCTGGGACCGCAGCTTTTTACAATATATGTAAATGATATAGAAGATGGTATCAGCAATAACATTAGCAAATTTGCTGATGACACAAAGCTAGGTGGTAGGGTAAAATGTGATGAGGATGTTAGGGGATTACAGGGTGACCTGGACAAGTTAGGTGAGTGGGCAGATGCATGGCAGATGCAGTTTAATGTGGATAAATGTCTGGTTATCCACTTTGGTGGCAAGAACAGGAAGGCAGATTACTACCTCAATGGTATCAAATTAGGTAAAGGGGCTGTTCAGAGAGATCTGGGTGTTCTTGTCCACCAGTCAATGAAGGCAAGCATGCAGGTACAGCAGGTCGTGAAGAAGGCTAATAGCATGCTGGCCTTCATAACAAGAGGGATTGAGTATAGAAGCAAAGAGGTGCTTCTGCAGCTGTACAGGGCCCTGGTGAGACCACACCTGGAGTACTGTGTACAGTTCTGGTCTCCAAATTTGAGGAAAGACATTCTGGCTATTGAGGGAGTGCAGCGTAGGTTCACGAGGTCAATTCCTGGAATGGCAGGATTGCCTTACACGGAAAGACTGAAGCGACTGGGCTTGTATACCCTTGAGTTTAGAAGACTGAGAGGGGATCTGATTGAAACGTATAGGCTTATGAAAGGATTGGACACTCTGGCAGGAGGGAACATATTTCCGTTGATGGGGGAGAGCCGAACCAGAGGACACAACTTAAAAATACGGGGTAGACCATTTAGGACAGAGATGAGGAGAAACTACTTCACCCAGAGAGTGGTGGCTGTGTGGAATGCTCTGCCCCAGAGGGCAGTGGAGGCCCAGTCTCTGGATTCTTTTAAGAAAGAATTGGATAGAGCTCTTAAAGATAGTGGAGTCAAGGGGTACGGAGATAAGGCTGGAACAGGATACTAATTAGGAATGATCAGCCATGATCATATTGAATGGCGGTGCAGGCTCGAAGGGCAGAATGGCCTACTCCTGCATCTATTGTCTATTGTCTATTGTCTATTGTCTATTGTCTACTTTGCATTCTGGTTACTCCGACCAAAGTGAATCACCTCACACTTTCTGCATTAACTTCATTTGCCACTTCTCAGCCCAGCTCTGCAGCTTATCTACATCCCTCTGTAACCTGCAACATCCTTTGTCACCATTCACAACTCCACCGACCTTAATGTCATCCACAAATTTACTAGCCCATCTTTCCACGCCCACATCCAGGTCATTTATAAAAATGACAAACAGCAGTGGCCCCAAAACAGATCCTTGCGGTACCCCATTAGTAACTGAACTCCAGGATGAACATTTCCCATCAACCACCACCCTCTGTCTTCTTTCAGCTCATCAATCTCTGATCCAAAGCACTAAACCACCCTCAATCCCTGCCTCTGTATTTTCATCAATAGCCTATGTGGGGAACCTTATCAAACTCCTTGCTGAAATCCATAAATACCACATCAACCACTTTACCCTCATCCACCTGTTTGGTCACCTTCTCAAAGAACTCAATAAGGTTTGTGAGGCACGACCTACCCTTCACAAAACCATGTTGACTATCCCTAATCAAATTATTCCTTTCTAGATGATTCTAAATCCTATCTCTTATAAACTTTTCCAACACTTTACCCACAACTGAAGTAAGGTTCACTGGTCTATAATTACCAGGGTTGTCTCTACTCCCCTTCTTGAACAGCAGAGCCACATTTGCTATCCTCCAGTCTTCTGGCACTATTCCCATAGACAATGATGACATAAAGATCAAAGCCAAAGGCTCTGCAATCTCCTCCCTGGCTTCCCTGAGAATCTGAGGATAAATCCCATCCGGCCCAGGGGATGTATCTATTTTCACACTTTCCAGAATTGCTAACACCTCCTCCTTGTGAACCTCAATCCCATCTAGTCTAGTATCCTCTATTTCAGTATTCTCCTCAACAACATTGTCTTTTTCCTGTGTGAATAGTGATGAAAAATGTTCATTTAGCACCTCTCCTGTCTCCTCAGATTCCACACACAACTTCCCACTACTGAGTTTGACTGGCCCTAATCTTCCTGAAGTCCTTCTTTTATTCCTGATATTGCTGTAGAAAACTGAAGGGTTTTCCTTAATCCTACCTGTCTAAGACTTCTCCTGTACCCTCCTGGTTCTTCTTAGCTCCCACTTTAGGTCTTTCCTGACTAACCTGTAACTCTCAAGTGCCCTAACTGAGCCTTCATGTCTCATCCTAACATAAGCCGTCTTCTTCCTCTTGACAAGAGATTCAACTTGTTAGTAAACCACTGCTCCCGCACTCAACCACTTCCTCCCTGCCTGACAGGTACATACCTATCAAAGATACACAGTAGCTGTTCCTTGAACAAGCTCCACAGTTCAATTGTGCCCATCCCCTGCAGTTTCCCTCCCCATCCTATGCATCCTAAATCTTGCCTGATCGCATCATAATTGCCTTTCCCTCAACTATAACTCTTCCCCTGTAATATATATCTGTCCCTTTCCATCACTAAAGTAAACATAACTGAATCATGGTCACTGTCATCACTATCATTCCCGGAACAGGGACACCACAAGGATAGATATAGAGTGCAAAGCTCCCTCTACACTGTCCAAGATAGGGACTGCACGGGGTTAGATACAGAGTAAAGCTCCCTCTACACTGTCCCCATCAAATGCTCCCAGGACAGGGACAGTACGGGGTTAGATACAGAGTAAAGCTCCCTCTACACTGTCCCCATCAAACGCTCCCAGGACAGGGACAGCACAGGGATAGATACAGAGTAAAGCTCCCTCTACACTGTCCCCCATCAAATACTCCCAGGACAGGGACGGCACGGGGATAGATACAGAGTAAAGCTCCCTCTACACTGTCCAGGGCGGGGGCACAGTGGGTACAGTATTTGGAGAAAGAATTGTCTATGTCACTCCTGTTGTGCTGATGGAAGAATTTGAAGATGAATCTTTCCTGTTGCATTTTTTTTGCATTAAGCAGTTATTGTTCTGTTTATTAAAACATGTTTTGGAATCGGTGTCTGTCCAGTTCATACCTGAGCTCAGGCCCAGAGTGTTCCGCTTGAGTTGAGCTATGGAGACAACTTTGGAAGTTAATTGGTGTTTGACCCGGAATGCCTTTAATCTGATCACACAAAGGAATTTCGGATTGATCGGCCCTTGATAAGGTGACGGCACATTCTGAATGGGCTCCACTTTGGTTCAGATCCAGCATTCCAAACCTGACCGTGTTCAGCAACAAATAACTTTTATCACGGTGTGCTCTGTGCACCAGGCATATCACACAACTCAGGATAAACCAAAAGAACTGTGGATGCTCTCACTAAGAAACACAAACAGAAATTGCTGGACAAGCTCAGCAGGTCAGGCAGCATTTATGGAGAGAATTCAGAGTTAATGTTTCGGGTCTGGCGACCCTTCCTCAGTCTGAAACGTTAACTCTGCTTTCTTCACAGACGCAGCCAGATCTGCAGCGTTTTTCCAGCAATTTCTGTTGGTGTGGTCTTGTTTAATGGGTTGCTATGAGACACAGAAAGGGTTTATCCTGTACCCCTTGTGTAGGGAATCATCATCACCTTGTACACAGGATTGGTAACAGCTGGGTCTGTCAGCATCCACTGTCAGAGGGTCAGTGCTGAGGGAGTGCAGCACTGTCAGAGGGTCAGTGCTGAGGGAGTGCCGCACTGTCAGAGGGTCAGTGCTGAGGGAGTGCAGCACTGTCAGAGGGTCAGTGCTGAGGGAGTGCCGCACTGTCAGAGGGTCAGTGCTGAGGGAGTGCCGCACTGTCAGAGGGTCAGTACTGAGGGAGTGCCGCACTGTCAGAGGGTCAGTACTGAGGGAGTGCCGCACTGTCAGAGGGTCAGTACTGAGGGAGTGCTGCACTGTCGGAGGGTCAGTACTGAGGGAGTGCCGCACTGTAGCACTGTCGAAGGGTCAGTACTGAGGGAGGGCCGCACTGTCGGAGGGTCAGTGCTGAGGGAGTGCCGCACTGTCAGAGGGTCAGTACTGAGGGAGTGCCGCACTGTCGGAGGGTCAGTGCTGAGGGAGTGCCGCACTGTCGGAGGGTCAGTACTGAGGGAGTGCCGCACTGTCGGAGGGTCAGTACTGAGGGAGTGCCGCACTGTCAGAGGGTCAGTACTGAGGGAGCGCCGCACTGTTGGAGGGTCAGTACTGAGGGAGTGCCGCACTGTCAGAGGGTCAGTGTTGAGGGAGTGCAGCACTGTCGGAGGGTCAGTGCTGAGGGAGTGCCGCACTGTCGGAGGGTCAGTGCTGAGGGAGTGCCGCACTGTCGGATGGTCAGTACTGAGGGAGTGCCGCACTGTCAGAGGGTCAGTGTTGAGGGAGTGCAGCACTGTCGGAGGGTCAGTGCTGAGGGAGTGCCGCACTGTCAGAGGGTCAGTACTGAGGGAGTGCTGCACTGTCAGAGGGTCAGTACTGAGGGAGTGCTGCACTGTCAGAGGGTCAGTACTGAGGGAATGCAGCACTGTCGGAGGGTCAGTACTGAGGGAGTGCCGCACTGTCAGAGGGTCAGTGCTGAGGCAGTGCCACACTGTCTGAGGGTCAGTGCTGAGGGAGCGCTGCACTGTCAGAGGGTCAGTAATGAGGGAATGCAGCACTGTCAGAGAGTCAGTACTGAGGGTGTGCTGCACTGTCGGAGAGTCAGTACCGAGTTAGTACCACACTGTCGAAGGATCAGTGCTGAGGGAGTGCCGGGCTGTCGGAGAGTCAGTTCCAAGGGAGTGCCGCACTGTCAGAGGGTCAGTACTGAGGGAGTGCTGCACTATCGGAGCGTCCTTGCTGAGGGAGTGCTGCACTGTCTGAGGATCAGTGCTGAGGGATTGCCGCACTGTCGGAGAGTCAGTACCGAGGGAGCACTACACTGTCAGAGGGTCAGTACTGAGGGAGTGCCGCACTGTCAGAGGGTCAGTGCTGAGGGAGTGCCGCATTGTCAGAGGGTCAGTACTGAGGGAGTGCTGCTCTGTCTGAGGGTCAGTACTGAGGGATTGCTGCACTGTCAGAGGGTCAGTACTGAGGGAGGGCCGCACTGTCAGAGGGTCAGTACTGAGGGAGTGCTGCTCTGTCTGAGGGTCAGTGCTGAGGGAGTGCCTCACTGTCAGAAGGTCAGTGCTGAGGCAGTGCCTCACTGTCAGAAGGTCAGTGCTGAGGGAGTGCTGCACTGTCAGAGGATCAGTACTGAGGGAGTGCTGCACTGTCAGAGGGTCAGTGCTGAGGGAGTGCTGCACTGTCGGAGGGTCAGTACTGAGGGAGCACCGCACTGTCAGAGGGTCAGTGCTGAGGGAGTGCCGCACTGTTGGAGGGTCAGTACTGAGGGAGTGCTGCCGTGTCGGAGGGTCAGTACTGAGGGAGTGCTGCACTGTCTGAGGGTCAGTACTGAGGGAGTGCTACCGTGTCGGTGGGTCAGTACTGAGGGAGTGCTGCACTGTCGGAAGGTCAGTGCTGAGGGAGTGCTGCACTATCAGAGGTTCAGTGTGGAGTTTGCACATTCTCTCCGAGTCTATGTGGTTTTCCTCCAGGTGCTCCGGTTTCCTCCCACAATCCAAAGGTGTGTGGGTTAGGGGGATTGGACATTGTAACTGTGATGACAGATTTGGATTCTCTTTAGTGGGTTAGTATCGACTTGATAGGCTGAATGGCATCTATCTGCATTGTAGGAAATCGATAATTCTTAGCTTCTTGAGTATTGTTGAGGAGTATTCCATCACAGGCAGTTGGAGGGTATTCCATCACCCTCCTGACTTGGGCCTTGTTGATGGTGGACAGGCTTTGGGGAGTCAGGAGGGGAGTTACTCACTGCAGGATTCCCAGCCTCTGACCTGCTCCTGCAGCCACTGTGTTTATGTGGGGAGTGTAACCCTCAGGATGTTGATAGTTAGGGATTCAGTGATGGTCATCTTCGAATGTCAAGGGGTGGTGGTTAGATTGTCTCTTATCGCTGATGGTCTTAGTCTGGCATTTGTGTGGTGTGAATGTTCCTTGCCCGTTGTCAGCCCAAGCCTGGAGATTGTCCAGATCTTGTTGCATTTGAACATGGACTGCTCCAGTATCTGAGGAGTGGGGAATGGTGCTGAACATTGTGCAAATTGTATATACATTGCATTTTCTCAAAATACGTTTTTTTTATGGATACATCCAAACCCTGCTTCATCCCCATGGAAACATCATCACCAATTAGAATTAAATCGAGCTAGCTGATCTGAGAATTGTGATTGACAGTTAACTGCTCTCACTGTATCTCCGTCCCCATCACGCCCTGACCAATCAGCACCCTCTGCTCACAGTGTGTACAAGGGACTCTCTTCTGTTCAACTCTGTTTCTTGTTTCCTCATTTGAATCAGTTGAACATGAAAAATCTCAACTCCTACTCTCCTGTTTGTAATGTTTAATCTCTGAGGAAGACAGGCAGGAGGCTGGGAGAACACAGCAAGGCAGGCAGCACCAGGAGGGACAGGCAGGAGGCTGGGGGAACACAGCAAAGCAGGCAGCATCAGGAGGGACAGGCAGGAGGCTGGAGGAACACAGCAAGGCAGGCAGCATCAGGAGGGACAGGCAGGAGGCTGGGGGAACACAACAAGGCAGGCAGCGTCAGGAGGGACAGGCAGGAGGCTGGGAGAACACAGCAAGGCAGGCAGCATCAGGAGGGACAGGCAGGAGGCTGGGGGAACACAACAAGGCAGGCAGCGTCAGGAGGGACAGGCAGGAGGCTGGGGGAACACAGCAAGGCAGGCAGCATCAGGAGGGACAGGCAGGAGGCTGGGGGAACACAGCAAGGCAGGCAGCATCAGGAGGGACAGGCAGGAGGCTGGGGGAACACAGCAAGGCAGGCAGCATCAGGAAGGACAGGCAGGAGGCTGGGGAAACACAGCAAGGCAGGCAGCATCAGGAGGGACAGGCAGGAGGCTGGGGGAACACAGCAAGGCAGGCAGCATCAGGAGGGACAGGCAGGAGGCTGGGGGGACACAGCAAGGCAGGCAGCATCAGGAGGGACAGGCAGGAGGCAGGCGGGACACAGCAAGGCAGGCAGCATCAGGAGGGACAGGCAGGAGGCTGGGGAACACAGCAAGGCAGGCAGCATCAGGAGGTGGAGAAATCAATGTTTTGGGTGTAACCTTCCAGCCTCCTGCTTGTCTACCTTGGATTCCAGCATCTGCAGTTTTTTTTGTCTCTAACTGTGGTTACACTCTGAGGTATATATCAGACTTTTTAAAAGGTTAATTGACAAGGTGAGGATATCAATGGCAGGGCCAGCATTTATTGCCCATCCCTAATTACCCCAGAGTGCAGCTCAGAGCCAACCCCATTGCTGGGGATATGGTGTCACATATGGCCCAGACCAGGTAGGATGACAGTTTCCTTCCCTAAAGGCCTTTACTTAACCTGTTGGATTTTTCTGACAATCAATTCAGGATGGCTCAGTGGTTAGCACTGCTGCCTCACAACACCAGGGACCCAGGTTTGATTCCAGCCTCAGCTGACTGTCTGTGTGGAGTTTTCACATTCTCCCCGTGTCTGCGTGGGTTTCCTCCCACAGTCCAAAGCTGCGGAGGTCAGATGAATTGGCCATGTTAAATTGGGTCTGAGTGAGTTACTCTTCAGAGAGTCGGTGTGGACTAGTTGGGCCGAAGGGCCTGTTTTCACACTGTAGGGAATCTAATCTAATCATCATTAGACTCCTAATTCCAGATGCTTTTTATTATTGAATTCAAATTCTACCAATTTGCCATGGTAGGATTTTAACCTGGGCCCCCCAGAAAATGACCTGGGTCCTTGGATTGCTAGTTCAGGGATAATGCCACAAAGCCATTGCATCCCACTGTACCCCTGTGACAGCTGTTAAGCTAACTGACTGTAGTGTCCTGTCCCCATGTGGGTGGCATGGTGGTTAGCACTGCTGCCTCACAGCACCAGGGATCCAGGTTTGATTCTAACCTGGGTACCTGTCTGTGTCGAGTTTGCACCTTCCCCCCCCCCTCCCCGTGTCTGCATGGGTTTTCTCCCACAGTCCAATGATGTGCAGGTTAGAGTGAATTGGCTGTGCTAAAATTGCCCACAGTGTTCAGGGATGTGTAGGTTAGGTGCATTAGTCAGGGGTAAATGCAGGAAGGTTGGTCTGGGTGGGTTACTTTTCAGAGGGTTGGTATGGGCTTGTTAGGCCGAAGGGCCTGTTGCCAAACTGTAGAGATTCTAAGACATTCATTTTTGAAGTGGTGTTAATTATTTTTCAATTTGAACCTTCCCCAAAATCAAGGGAGTTTTGGAAATTTAAAATGAAAACATCAATATCTCACCTGCTATGTCTTTGAAGGTACTGGAATGAAGTCCATCAGAACCTGGGGAATCACCAGCTCTGAGCCTGACAATTTACTCGGTACCACTTCCCTGGTGATGCTAATTTTCTCACTTCCTTACCCGATATACAGCTATTTCTGGGATGTTACTTACACAGTTTAAATTAAGCAGTGGTGTAACGCACTGGAACAATGTATCGGCCATCTACTACTTTCCAATATCTATTCCCCAGATTCACCTCCTATGGGACTAAAGTTTCAGGGTCTACCTGCTCAGGTCCTGGGGATGTATCCACCTTTATGTGGGTTAAGATGTGCAGCACCTCTGTACGATGGACACTTTTCAAGATGTTACTATTTATTTCCCCACATTCTCTATCTTCCATGTCCTTCTCCACAGTAAACACTGATGCAAAATACTTGTTTAGTATCTGCCCCATCTCCTGTGGTTCCATACATAGATGGCCTTGCTGATCTTTGAGGGGCCCTATTCTCTCCCGAGTTACCCTTTTGTACTTAATATATTTGGAGAACCCTTGGGATTCACCTTAACCCTATTTGCCAAAGCTATCTCATGTCCCCTTTTTGCCCTCCTGACCTCCCCTCTTTAGTATACTCCTACCATCGTTATACTCTTTTAAGGATTCACTTGATCTCTCCTGTCTATACCTGACTATGCTTCCTTCTTGTTCTTAACCAAAACTTCAATGTCTTTAGTCATCCAGCATTCCCTATACCTACCAGCCTTGCCCTTCACCCTAATAGGAACATATTGTTTCTGCACTCTCGTTATCTAATTTTTGAAGGCTTCCCATTTTCCAGCCGTCTCTTTACCTGCGAACATCTGCCCCAGTCAACTTTTGAAAGTTCTTGCCGAGTACCATCAACATTGGCCTTCCTCTAATTTAAAACTTCAACTTACAGTAAAAGGTAGGGCCCTGGGGAGGGTTATAGAACAGAGAGATCTCAGGGCTCAGGTATAGAGTTCATTGAGAGTTGCATCACAAGTAGATAGGGTGGTTAAGAAGGTGTTTGGAAAGCCTGCTTTAATTGCTCAGAGCATTGAGTTTAAGAGTCAGGATATCATATTGCAGTTGTTAGCCATTGGTGAGGTAAAAACAATGACTGCAGATGCTGGAAACCAGATTCTGGATTAGTGGTGCTGGAAGAGCACAGCAGTTCAGGCAGCATCCAAGCCATTGGTGAGGTCACTTTTGGAGTACTGTGTACAGTTCTGGTCCCCCTGCTACAGGAAGGACGTTATTCAATTGGAGAAGGGGAAGGGATGGTTCACAAGGATGTTACAGAGACTGGAAGGTTTAAGCTATAAGGAGAGGCTGGATAGACTGGGGCTCTTTTGTACTGGAGTGTAGGAGGTTGATGGGTGAGCTGATAGAGTTCTATAGAATCATGAGGGGCGTGAACAGAGTGAATAGCAAAGGTGGGTTCTATATGGTGGGGAAATTCAAAACTAGTGGGCATCATTTTAACATGAGGGGAGAAAGATTTAAAAGGGACCTGAGCAGTAACTTTTTCACCCAGAGGGTGGTTCGTGTGTGGAATGAACTGCCAGAGAGAGTGGAAGATGGAGGTATAGTTACAATATTTAAAAGACATTTCGATATGTGCACAGAGAGGAAAGGTTTAGAGGCATAGAGGCCAAATGCAGACAAATGAGACCAGTTTGGTTTGGGAAACCTAGCTGGTACGGACAAGTTGGACCAAAGAATCAGTTTCTCTGCTGTATGACTTTATGACTCTGACCTTCCCTGGAGATTAAAATCCCTCATGATAAATGCTATGTCTTCCTGATAAGTTTCCATTGTTTCTTCATTCTGTTCTAGTCCACAATGTGGTCACTGATAGGAGGGACCTGATGGCTTCCCCTTTCCATTTCCCATCTCTGCTCAAACTGCTTCAACACCCTGGTTTCCTGAAATTAGGTCATCCTCTCTATTGTATCAACATCACCGTTAATTACCAGAGACAGTCCTGCACCTTCTCTTAATATCCTCCCTTTTTGAAATATTGTCACAGAATAACAGACCTGCTCATTTACAGAGAATAGTTAACATTGACCAGAAACACAAAACTCGACTCATCACATAAACACAGCGGCTACAAGAGCAGGTCACAGGCTGGGAATCCTGCAGTGAGTAACTCCCCTCCTGACTCCCCAAAGCCTGTCCACCATCTCCAAGGCCCAAGTCCGGAGTGTGATGGAATACTCCCCACTTGCCCTGGATGGGGGCAGCTCCAACAACACTCAAGAAGCTCAACACCATCTTCTGCAGAATGTTTGGTTTGGTGATCATTTCCCATTTGATGTCAATAACTTAAACTAAGACCAGAAGAACAACTGGTGACAGTAAATCTACCTGAGACTCTCAAATACTTCAGTTAGTCATCACCATGGCACTGAGCTTGAGACAAAAAATAGGCATCCTGACGATGACAAGAATTTCACCCGATGTAGCAGGGGGTGAAGGGGACAGTGGAGTAATTACAGATCAGCTGACATTGTATCGATGGGCTGAGAGGTCTCCTCCTGCTCCTTTGTGTCTTTGTGAGCCATCTCAGATATATCTTCCATGTGGAGCCATTAGATCTTCATAGCCCCCTTGCCCAAAGTAATAAGCATCTGGACTTCCTTCACCTTCAACTACAACGCTGGATTGTGGGGAGAAATAGTCCCAGCCAGAATTAATAGAACCAACACTGTCAGACACCTGCCAGGGTCATATCCAACATTGTGAAACACTCCCATTACCAGCAGTTTGGTTTTGTCTTGTCACAGGTTGGCAGTGTGATAGTTCCAGTGTCATTGGAGAGGCTGCACCCTGCTGTAGGGATGCACTCGATCGGGGAGGAGGTGCAGCTAGACCTGTTGGCAGAGTGGCCTTTTTCAACCGATGAAGACAGCCTAATGGTGGTGGATAGCCACGAAGACAACTGGGCTCGGCTCCATGACATGAAGCTCTCAGGTTCAGTAAGTAACTAATTATTGACACCAACAACGTAATCAGAGTGACAGACCTGTCCCCACCAGGACTGTACCCCTGTGTTATACAGTGACAGTCCTGTCCCCACCAGTACTGTATCACAATGTTGTACAGAGACAGACCCGTCCCCACCAGTGCTGTACCCCAGGGCTATACAGTGACAGACCTGTCCCCACCAGTACTGTACCCGAGGGTTATACAATGACAGACCTGTCCCCACTAGTACTGTCCCCCAGTGTTATACAGTGGCAGACCTGTCCCCACCAGTACTGTATCCCAGTGTTATACAGTGACAGACCTGTCCCCACCAGTTCTGTGCCCCAGTGTTATACTGTGACAGTCCTGTCCCACACCAGTACTGTACCACAGTGTTATAAAGTGACCAACCTGTCCCCATATTTACTGTATCTCAGTGTTATACAGAGACAGAACTGTCCTCAGCAGTACTGTACCCGTGTATTACATTGTGACAGACCTGTCCCCACCAGTACTGTATCCCAGTGTTATACACGGTCAGACCTGTCCGCACTATTACTGTATCCCAGTGTTATACAGTGACAGACCTATCCCCACCAGTACTGTATCCTAGTGTTATACACGGTCAGACCTGTCTCCACTATTACTGTATCCCAGTGTTATACAGTGACAGACCTATCCCCACCAGCACTGGACCCAAGTGTTATACAGTGACAGACCTGTCCCCACTATTACTGTACCACAGTGTGAAACCGTGACAGACCTCTTTTGCCCGAAACGTTGATTTCGCTGCTCGTTGGATGCTGCCTGAACTGCTGTGCTCTTCCAGCACCACTAATCCAGTCTTTGGTTTTTAGCATCTGCAGTCATTGTTTTTACCCACCAGTCCTGTACCCCAGTGTTATCCAGTGTCAGACCTGTCCCCACCCCAGTACTGTACCCCAGTGTTATACACTGTCAGACCTGTCCCCACCAGTACTGTACCCCAGTGTTATCCAGTGTCAGACCTGTCCCCACCAGTACTGTACCCCAGTGTTATACACTGACAGATCTGTCCCCCACCAGTACTGTACCCCAGTGTAAAACAATGACAGACCTGTCCCCACCAGTAGTGTACTCCAGTGTTATATAGTGACAGACATGTTCTCACCAGTACTGTACCCCAGTATAATACAGTCACAGACCTGTCCCCACCAGTACTGTATCCCAATGGTATACAATGACAGACCTATCCCCACCAGTACTGTAACCCAATGTTATACAGTGACAGACCTGTCCCCACCAGTGCTGTATCCCAATGTTATACAGTGACAGACCTGTCCCCACCAGTACTGTATCCCAGTGCCATGCAGTGACAGACCTGTCCCCACCAGTACTGTACCCCAGTGTTATACAGTGGCAGACCTGTCCCCACCAGTACTGTACCCCAGTGTTACACAGTGACAGACCTGTCCCCACCAGTACTGTAACCCAGTGCTATACAGTGACATAACTGTCCCCACCAGTACTGTACCCGATGGTTATATAGTGGTACACAATGTCAGAACTGTCCCCATGAGTATTGGACAACAGTGTAATATGGTGACAGACCTGTCCCCACCAGTGCTATACCCGAGAGTTATACAGTGACAGACCTGTCCCCACCAGTACTGTTCCCCAGGGTTATATAGTGACAGACAGACCTGTCCTCATCAGTACGGTACCCCAGTGGAATACAGTAACAGACCTGTCCCCACCAGTACTGTACACCTCTGTAATATGGTGACAGACCTGTCCCCACCAGTCCTGTACCCGAGTGTTACATAGTGACAGACCTGTCCCCAACAATACTGTACCCGAGGATTATACAGTGACAGACCTGTCCCCACCAGTACTGTACCCCAGTGTTATACAGCGACAGACCTGTCCCCACCAGTACTGTACCCCAGTGTTATACAGTGACAGACCTGTCCCCACCAGTACTGTACCACAGTGACATACAACGACAGACCTGTCCCCACCAGTACTGTACCCCAGTGTTATACAGCGACAGACCTGTCCCCACCAGTACTGTCCCCCAGTGTTATACAGTCACAGACCTGTCTCCACCAGTACTGTACCCCAGTGTTATATAGTGACAGACCTGTCCCCACTAGTAATGTTCCCCAGTGTTATATAGTGACAGACATGTTCTCACCAGTACTGTATCCCAATGGTATACAATGACAGACCTGTCCCCACCAGTACTGTACACCAGTGTAATATGGTGACAGACCTGTCCCCACCAGTACTGTACCCGAGTGTTACATAGTGTCAGACCTGTCCCCACAATACTGTACGCGAGGGTTACACAGTGACAGACCTGTCCCCACCAGTACTGTATCCCAGTGTTATACAGTGACAGACCTGTCCCCACCGGTACTGTACCCCTGTGTTATACTGGGACAGACCTGTCCCCACCAGTACTGTATCCCAGTGCCATGCAGTGACAGACCTGTCCCCACCAGTACTGTACCCCAGTGTTATACAGTGACAGACCTGTCCCCACCAGTTCTGTGCCCCAGTGTTATACTGTGACAGTCCTGTCCCACACCAGTACTGTACCACAGTGTTATAAAGTGACCAACCTGTCCCCATATTTACTGTATCTCAGTGTTATACAGAGACAGAACTGTCCTCAGCAGTACTGTACCCGTGTATTACATTGTGACAGACCTGTCCCCACCAGTACTGTATCCCAGTGTTATACACGGTCAGACCTGTCCGCACTATTACTGTATCCCAGTGTTATACAGTGACAGACCTATCCCCACCAGTACTGTATCCTAGTGTTATACACGGTCAGACCTGTCTCCACTATTACTGTATCCCAGTGTTATACAGTGACAGACCTATCCCCACCAGCACTGGACCCAAGTGTTATACAGTGACAGACCTGTCCCCACTATTACTGTACCACAGTGTGAAACCGTGACAGACCTCTTTTGCCCGAAACGTTGATTTCGCTGCTCGTTGGATGCTGCCTGAACTGCTGTGCTCTTCCAGCACCACTAATCCAGTCTTTGGTTTTTAGCATCTGCAGTCATTGTTTTTACCCACCAGTCCTGTACCCCAGTGTTATCCAGTGTCAGACCTGTCCCCACCAGTACTGTACCCCAGTGTTATCCAGTGTCAGACCTGTCCCCACCAGTACTGTACCGCAGTGTTATACACTGACAGATCTGTCCCCCACCAGTACTGTACCCCAGTGTTATACAGTGACAGACCTGTCCCCACCAGTAGTGTACTCCAGTGTTATATAGTGACAGACATGTTCTCACCAGTACTGTACCCCAGTATAATACAGTCACAGACCTGTCCCCACCAGTACTGTATCCCAATGGTATACAATGACAGACCTATCCCCACCAGTACTGTAACCCAATGTTATACAGTGACAGACCTGTCCCCACCAGTGCTGTATCCCAGTGCCATGCAGTGACAGACCTGTCCCCACCAGTACTGTACCCCAGTGTTATACAGTGGCAGACCTGTCCCCACCAGTATTGTACCCCAGTGTTACACAGTGACAGACCTGTCCCCACCAGTACTGTACCCCAGTGCTATACAGTGACATAACTGTCCCCACCAGTACTGTACCCGATGGTTATATAGTGGTACACAATGTCAGAACTGTCCCCATGAGTATTGGACAACAGTGTAATATGGTGACAGACCTGTCCCCACCAGTGCTATACCCGAGAGTTATACAGTGACAGACCTGTCCCCACCAGTACTGTTCCCCAGGGTTATATAGTGACAGACAGACCTGTCCTCATCAGTACGGTACCCCAGTGGAATACAGTAACAGACCTGTCCCCACCAGTACTGTACACCTGTGTAATATGGTGACAGACCTGTCCCCACCAGTCCTGTACCCGAGTGTTACATAGTGACAGACCTGTCCCCAACAATACTGTACCCGAGGATTATACAGTGACAGACCTGTCCCCACCAGTACTGTACCCCAGTGTTATACAGCGACAGACCTGTCCCCACCAGTACTGTAACCCAGTGTTATACAGTGACAGACCTGTCCCCACCAGTACTGTAACCCAATGTTATACAGTGACAGACCTGTCCCCACCAGTACTGTACCCCAGTGTTATACAGTGACAGACCTGTCCCCACCAGTACTGTAACCCAATGTTATACAGTGACAGACCTGTCCCCACCAGTACTGTACCACAGTGACATACAACGACAGACCTGTCCCCACCAGTACTGTCCCCCAGTGTTATTCAGTCACAGACCTGTCTCCACCAGTACTGTACCCCAGTGTTATATAGTGACAGACCTGTCCCCACTAGTAATGTTCCCCAGTGTTATATAGTGACAGACATGTTCTCACCAGTACTGTATCCCAATGGTATACAGTGACAGACCTGTCCCCACCAGTACTGTACACCAGTGTAATATGGTGACAGACCTGTCCCCACCAGTACTGTACCCGAGTGTTACATAGTGTCAGACCTGTCCCCACAATACTGTACCCCTGTGTTATACTGGGACAGACCTGTCCCCACCAGTACTGTATCCCAGTGCCATGCAGTGACAGACCTGTCCCCACCAGTACTGTACCCCAGTGTTATACAGTGGCAGACCTGTCCCCACCAGTACTGTACCCCAGTGTTACACAGTGACAGACCTGTCCCCACCAGTACTGTACCCCAGTGCTATACAGTGACATAACTGTCCCCACCAGTACTGTACCCGATGGTTATATAGTGGTACACAATGTCAGAACTGTCCCCATGAGTATTGGACAACAGTGTAATATGGTGACAGACCTGTCCCCACCAGTGCTATACCCGAGAGTTATACAGTGACAGACCTGTCCCCACCAGTACTGTTCCCCAGGGTTATATAGTGACAGACAGACCTGTCCTCATCAGTACGGTACCCCAGTGGAATACAGTAACAGACCTGTCCCGACCAGTACTGTACACCTGTGTAATATGGTGACAGACCTGTCCCCACCAGTCCTGTACCCGAGTGTTACATAGTGACAGACCTGTCCCCAACAATACTGTACCCGAGGATTATACAGTGACAGACCTGTCCCCACCAGTACTGTACCCCAGTGTTATACAGCGACAGACCTGTCCCCACCAGTACTGTAACCCAATGTTATACAGTGACAGACCTGTCCCCACCAGTACTGTACCCCAGTATTATACAGTCACAGACCTGTCTCCACCAGTACTGTACCCCAGTGTTATATAGTGACAGACCTGTCCCCACTAGTAATGTTCCCCAGTGTTATATAGTGACAGACATGTTCTCACCAGTACTGTATCCCAATGGTATACAGTGACAGACCTGTCCCCACCAGTACTGTACACCAGTGTAATATGGTGACAGACCTGTCCCCACCAGTACTGTACCCGAGTGTTACATAGTGTCAGACCTGTCCCCACAATACTGTACGCGAGGGTTACACAGTGACAGACCTGTCCCCACCAGTACTGTATCCCAGTGTTATACAGTGACTGACCTGTCCCCACCGGTACTGTACCCCTGTGTTATACTGGGACAGGTCTGTCCCCGCTAGTACAGTACCCCAGTGTTACACAGTGACATAACTGTCCCCACCAGTTCTGTACCCCAGTGTTATATAGTGATAGACCTGTCCACACCTGTACTGTATCCCAGTGTTATTCAGTGATAGACCTGTCCCCACCAGTAATGTATCCCCACGAGAATTGTACACCAGGGTTATACAGTGACAGACCTGTCCCCGCCAGTACTGTACCCCAGTGTTATACAGCGACAGACCTGACCCCCCCAGTGCTGTACCCCAGTGTTATACAGTGACAGACCTGTCCCCACCAGTGCTGTACCCCAGTGTTATACAGTGACAGACCTGTTCCCACCAGTACTGTACCCCAGTGTTATCCAGTGACAGACCTGTCCCCGCCAGTACTGTACCCCAGTGTTACACAGTGACAAACCTGTACCCACTAGTAAAGTACCCCAGTGTTATATAGTGACAGAACTGTCCCATCAAGTACTGTACCCCAGTGTTATCCAGTGTCAGACCTGTCCCCACCCCAGTACTGTACCCCAGTGTTATACACTGACAGATCTGTCCCCCACCAGTACTGTACCCCAGTGTAAAACAATGACAGACCTGTCCCCACCAGTAGTGTACTCCAGTGTTATATAGTGACAGACATGTTCTCACCAGTACTGTACCCCAGTATAATACAGTCACAGACCTGTCCCCACCAGTACTGTATCCCAATGGTATACAATGACAGACCTATCCCCACCAGTACTGTAACCCAATGTTATACAGTGACAGACCTGTCCCCACCAGTGCTGTATCCCAATGTTATACAGTGACAGACCTGTCCCCACCAGTACTGTATCCCAGTGCCATGCAGTGACAGACCTGTCCCCACCAGTACTGTACCCCAGTGTTATACAGTGGCAGACCTGTCCCCACCAGTACTGTACCCCAGTGTTACACAGTGACAGACCTGTCCCCACCAGTACTGTACCCCAGTGCTATACAGTGACATAACTGTCCCCACCAGTACTGTACCCGATGGTTATATAGTGGTACACAATGTCAGAACTGTCCCCATGAGTATTGGACAACAGTGTAATATGGTGACAGACCTGTCCCCACCAGTGCTATACCCGAGAGTTATACAGTGACAGACCTGTCCCCACCAGTACTGTTCCCCAGGGTTATATAGTGACAGACAGACCTATCCTCATCAGTACGGTACCCCAGTGGAATACAGTAACAGACCTGTCCCCACCAGTACTGTACACCTGTGTAATATGGTGACAGACTTGTCCCCACCAGTCCTGTACCCGAGTGTTACATAGTGACAGACCTGTCCCCAACAATACTGTACCCGAGGATTATACAGTGACAGACCTGTCCCCACCAGTACTGTATCCCAGTGTTATACAGCGACAGACCTGTCCCCACCAGTACTGTAACCCAATGTTATACAGTGACAGACCTGTCCCCACCAGTACTGTACCCCAGTATTATACAGTCACAGACCTGTCTCCACCAGTACTGTACCCCAGTGTTATATAGTGACAGACCTGTCCCCACTAGTAATGTTCCCCAGTGTTATATAGTGACAGACATGTTCTCACCAGTACTGTATCCCAATGGTATACAGTGACAGACCTGTCCCCACCAGTACTGTACACCAGTGTAATATGGTGACAGACCTGTCCCCACCAGTACTGTATCCCAGTGTTATACAGTGACTGACCTGTCCCCACCAGTACTGTACCCCTGTGTTATACTGCGACAGGTCTGTCCCCGCTAGTACAGTACCCCAGTGTTACACAGTGACATAACTGTCCCCACCAGTTCTGTACCCCAGTGTTATATAGTGATAGACCTGTCCACACCTGTACTGTATCCCAGTGTTATTCAGTGATAGACCTGTCCCCACCAGTAATGTATCCCCACGAGAATTGTACACCAGGGTTATACAGTGACAGACCTGTCCCCGCCAGTACTGTACCCCAGTGTTATACAGCGACAGACCTGACCCCCCCAGTGCTGTACCCCAGTGTTATACAGTGACAGACCTGTCCCCACCAGTGCTGTACCCCAGTGTTATACATTGACAGACCTGTCCCCACCAGTACTGTACCCCAGTGTTATACAGTGACAGACCTGTCCCCGCCAGTACTGTACCCCAGTGTTACACAGTGACAAACCTGTCCCCACTAGTAAAGTACCCCAGTGTTATATAGTGACAGACCTGTCCCCAACAGTACTGTACCCCAGTGTTATACAGTGATAGACCCGTCCACACCTGTACTGTACCCCAGTTTATACAGTGGTAGACATGTCCCCACCAGTAATGTATCCCAGAGTTACACAGTGACAGACCTGTCCCCACCAGTTCTGTACCCCAGTATTATACAGTGACAGACCTGTCCCCACCAGGACTGTACCCCAGTGTTATACAGTGACAGACCTGTCCCCACCAGTGCTGTACCCCAGGGCTATACAGTGACAGACCTGTCCCCACCAGTACTGTACCCGAGGGTTATACAATGACAGACCTGTCCCCACTAGTACTGTCCCCCAGTGTTATACAGTGGCAGACCTGTCCCCACCAGTACTGTATCCCAGTGTTATACAGTGACAGACCTGTCCCCACCAGTTCTGTGCCCCAGTGTTATACTGTGACAGTCCTGTCCCACACCAGTACTGTACCACAGTGTTATAAAGTGACCAACCTGTCCCCATATTTACTGTATCTCAGTGTTATACAGAGACAGAACTGTCCTCAGCAGTACTGTACCCGTGTATTACATTGTGACAGACCTGTCCCCACCAGTACTGTATCCCAGTGTTATACACGGTCAGACCTGTCCGCACTATTACTGTATCCCAGTGTTATACAGTGACAGACCTATCCCCACCAGTACTGTATCCTAGTGTTATACACGGTCAGACCTGTCTCCACTATTACTGTATCCCAGTGTTATACAGTGACAGACCTATCCCCACCAGCACTGGACCCAAGTGTTATACAGTGACAGACCTGTCCCCACTATTACTGTACCACAGTGTGAAACCGTGACAGACCTCTTTTGCCCGAAACGTTGATTTCGCTGCTCGTTGGATGCTGCCTGAACTGCTGTGCTCTTCCAGCACCACTAATCCAGTCTTTGGTTTTTAGCATCTGCAGTCATTGTTTTTACCCACCAGTCCTGTACCCCAGTGTTATCCAGTGTCAGACCTGTCCCCACCCCAGTACTGTACCCCAGTGTTATCCAGTGTCAGACCTGTCCCCACCCCAGTACTGTACCCCAGTGTTATACACTGTCAGACCTGTCCCCACCAGTACTGTACCCCAGTGTTATACAGTGACAGACGTGTCCCCACCAGTACTGTACCCCAGTGTTATACACTGACAGATCTGTCCCCCACCAGTACTGTACCCCAGTGTAAAACAATGACAGACCTGTCCCCACCAGTAGTGTACTCCAGTGTTATATAGTGACAGACATGTTCTCACCAGTACTGTACCCCAGTATAATACAGTCACAGACCTGTCCCCACCAGTACTGTATCCCAATGGTATACAATGACAGACCTATCCCCACCAGTACTGTAACCCAATGTTATACAGTGACAGACCTGTCCCCACCAGTGCTGTATCCCAATGTTATACAGTGACAGACCTGTCCCCACCAGTACTGTATCCCAGTGCCATGCAGTGACAGACCTGTCCCCACCAGTACTGTACCCCAGTGTTATACAGTGGCAGACCTGTCCCCACCAGTACTGTACCCCAGTGTTACACAGTGACAGACATGTCCCCACCAGTACTGTACCCCAGTGCTATACAGTGACATAACTGTCCCCACCAGTACTGTACCCGATGGTTATATAGTGGTACACAATGTCAGAACTGTCCCCATGAGTATTGGACAACAGTGTAATATGGTGACAGACCTGTCCCCACCAGTGCTATACCCGAGAGTTATACAGTGACAGACCTGTCCCCACCAGTACTGTTCCCCAGGGTTATATAGTGACAGACAGACCTGTCCTCATCAGTACGGTACCCCAGTGGAATACAGTAACAGACCTGTCCCCACCAGTACTGTACACCTCTGTAATATGGTGACAGACCTGTCCCCACCAGTCCTGTACCCGAGTGTTACATAGTGACAGACCTGTCCCCAACAATACTGTACCCGAGGATTATACAGTGACAGACCTGTCCCCACCAGTACTGTACCCCAGTGTTATACAGTGACAGACCTGTCCCC